>NC_052339.1:29643927-29928927 GCF_016432855.1 Salvelinus namaycush
ACAAGACACACTTGCTGTCTGTATAACAACCACCTGTTACAACCCTCATGCGTCTGTTATAACAACCTACCTGTTACAAACCCCTCATGTCTGTCTGTATTAACTAACCGTGTACAAACCCCTCATGTCTGTTTATAACAACTACCTGTTACAAACCCCTCAGTTGTCTGTTATAACAACTACCTGTTACAAACCCTCATGTTGTCTGTTATAACAACTACCTGTTACAAACCCGGTTTCTGTTATAACAACTACCTGTTACAAACCCCTCAGCTGTCTGTTATAACACTACCTGTTACAAACCCCTCTGCTGTCTGTTATAACAACTACCTGTTACAAACCCCTCATGTTTTCTGTTATAACACTACTGTTACAAACCCCTCATGCGCTGTTATAACAACTACCTGTTACAAACCCCTCATGTTGTCTGTTATAAAACTACCTGTTAAACCCCTCATGTTGTCTGTTATAACTACCTGTTACAAACCCCTCATGTTGTCTGTTATAACTACCTGTTACAAACCCCTCATGCTGTTGTTATAAAACTACCTGTTACAAACCCTCATGCTGTCTGTTATAACAACACTGTCAAACCCCTCATGTTTTCTGTTATACCAGCTACCTGTTACAAACCCCTCATGCTGTCTGTTATAACAACTACCTGTTACAAACCCCTCATGCTGGTTGTTATAACAACTACCTGACAAACCCTCATGCTGTCTGTTATAACAACTACCTGTTACAAACCCTCATGCTGTCTGTTATAACAACCCACTGTTACAAACCCCTCATGCTGTCTGTTATAACAACTACCTGTCACAAACCCCTCATGCTGTCTGTTATAACAACTACCTGTTACAAACCCCTCATGCTGTCTGTTATAAACAACTACCTGTACAAACCCCTCATGCTGGCTGTTATAACAACTACCTGTTACAAACCCTCATGCTGTCTGTTATAACAACCACTGTTACAACCCTCCATGCTGTCTGTTATAACAACTACCTGTACAAACCCCTCATGCTGTTGATAACACACTGTTACAAACCCCTCATGTGTCTGTTAAACAACTACCTGTTAAAACCCTCATGCTGTCTGTTATAACAACCACTGTTACAAACCCCTCATGTTGTCTGTTATAACAATACCTGTTACAAACCCCTCATGCTGTCTGTTATAACAACCACTGTTACAAACCCTCATGCTGTCTGTTATACAACTACCTGTTACAACACCTCATGTGTCGTGTATAACAACTACCTGTTACAAACCCCCTCATGCTGTCTGTTATAACAACTACCTGTTACAAACCCCTCATGCTGTCTGTTATAACAACACCTGTTACAACCCCTCATGCTGTCTGTTATACAACTACCTGTTACAAACCCCTCTTGTCTGTTATAAACCCTGTTACAAACCCTCATGCTGTCTGTTTATAACAACTACCTGTTACAAACCCCTCATGCTGTCTGTATAAACAAACTACCTGTTACAAACCCCTCATGCTGTCTGTTATAACAACTACCGTTACAAACCCCTCATGCTGTCTGTTATAACAACTACCTGTTACAACACCTCATGTGTTGTATAACAACTACCTGTCACAACCCCATGCTGTTGTTATAACAACACTGATCAAACCCCCTCATAGCTGTTTCTGTTATAACAACTACCTGTTACAAAACCCTCTATGCTGTCTGTATAACAACTACCTGTTACAAACCCCTCATGCTGTCTGTTATAACAACTACCTGTTACAAACCCTATGTCTTGTCTGTTATAACAACTACCTGTTACAAACCCCTCATGCTGTCTGTTATAACAACTACTGTTACAAACCCCTCATGTTGTCTGTTATAACAACTACCTGTTACAAAACCTCATGCGTCGTTATAACAACTACCTGTTACAACCCCCATGCTGTCTGTTATAACAACTACCTGTTACAAACCCTCATGTTTTCTGTTATAACACTACCTGTTACAAACCCCTCATGTTTCTGTATAACAACTACCTGTTACAAACCCTCATGTGTCTGTTATAAATACCTGTTACACACCTCATGTGTCTGTTATAACAACTACCTGTTACAAACCCCTCATGCTGTCTGTTATAACAACTACCTGTTACAAACCCTCATGCTGTCTGTTATAACAACCAGCTGTTACAAACCCTCATGCTGTCTGTTATACAACCACTGTTACAAACCCTCATGCTGTCTGTTATACAACTACCTGTTACAAACCCCTCATGTTGTCTGTTATAAAACTACGTTACAAACCCCTCATGTTATCTGTTATAAAACTACCTGTTACAAACCCTCATGTTGTCTGTTATACAACTACCTGTTACAAACCCCTCATGCTGTCTTGTTATAACAACTACCTGTTACAAACCCCTCGATGTTTTCTGTTATAACAACTACCTGTACAAACCCCCATGCTGTCTGTTATACACTACCTGTTACAAACCCCTCATGCGTCTGTTATAACAACTACCTGTTACAAACCCTCATGCTGTCTGTTATAACAACTACCTGTTACAAACCCTTTGCTGTCTGTTATAACAACTACCTGTTACAACACCTCATGTGTCTGTTATAACAACCACTGTTACAAACCCCTCATGCTGTCTGTTATAACAACTACCTGTTACAAACCCCTCATGCGTGCTGTATAACAACTAACTGTTACAAACCCTCATGCTGTCTGTTATAACAACTACCTGTTACAAAACCCCTCATGTTGTCTGTTATAACAACTACCTTGTACAAACCCCTCATGTGTCTGTTATAACAACTACCTGTTAAACACCCTCATGCTGTCTGTTATAACTACCGTTACAAACCCTCATGTTGTCTGTTATAAAACTACCTGTTACAAACCCTCATGCTGTCTGTTATAAACTACCTGTTACAAACCCCTCATGCTGTCTGTTATAAAAAATACCGTTACAAACCCCTCATGTTTTCTGTTATAACAACTACTGTTACAAACCTCATGCTGTCTGTTATAACAAATACCTGTTACAAACCCCTCATGCTGTCTGTTATAACAACTACCTGTTACAAACCCCTCATCGTTGTCTGTTTATAACTACCTGTTACCAACCCCTCATGCTGTCTGTTATAACAACTACCTGTTACAAACCCCTCATGCTGTCTGTTATAACAACTACCTGTTACAAACCCTCATGCTGTCTGTTATAACAACTACCTGTTACAAACCCCTCATGTTGTCTGTTATAACACTACCTGTTACAAACCCCTCATGTTTGTCTGTTATAACAACTACCTGTTACAAACCCCTCATGTTGTCTGTTTATAAACTACCTGTTACAAACCCCTCATGCTGTCTGTTATACAACTACCTGTTAAAAACCCCTCATGCTGTCTGTTAAACAACTACTTTTACAAACCCCTCATGCTGTCTGTTATAACAACTACCGTGTACAAACCCCTCATGTTGTCTGTTATAACACTACCTGTTACAAACCCCTCATGGGTCTGTTATAACAACACTGTTACAAACCCCTCATGCTGTCTGTTAAACAACTACCTGTTACAACCCCTATGTTGTCTGTTATAACAACTACCTGTTACAAACCCCTCATGCTGTCTGTTATACAAATACACTGTTACAAACCTCATGCTGTCGTTTATAACAACCACTGTTACAAACCCCTCATTGCGTCTGTTATAACTACCTGTTACAAACCCCTCATGTTGTCTGTTATAACTACCTGTTACAAACCCCTATGCTGTCTGGTATAACAACTACCTGTTACAAACCCCTCATGCTGTCTGTTATAACAACTACCTGTTACAAACCCCTCATGCTGTCTGTTATAACAACTACCTGTTACAAACCCTCATGTGTCTGTTATAACAACTACCTGTTACAAACCTCATGCTGTCTGTTATAACAACTACCTGTTACAAACCCCTCATGTGTCTGTTATAACAACTACCTGTTACAAACCCTCATGTGCTGTCTTATAACAACTACCTGTTACAAACCCCTCATGTGTCTGTTAAACAACTACCTGTTACAAACCCTCATGCGTCTGTTATAACAACTACCTGTTACAAACCCCATGCTGTCTGTTGTATAACAACTACCTGTTACAAACCCCTCAGTTTTCTGTTATAACAAATACCTGTTACAAACCCCTCATGTTATCTGTTATAACAACTACCTGTTACAAACCCCTCATGTGTCTGTTTAACTACCTGTTACAAACCCTCATGCTGTCTGTTATAACAACTACCTGTTACAAAACCCTCATGCTGTCTGGTATAACAACTACTGTTACAAAACCTAGCTGTCGTCTGTTATAACAACCACTGTTACAAACCCTCATGCTGTCTGTTATAACAACACACTGTTACAAACCCCATGCTGTCTGTTAAAACTACCTGTTACAAACCCCTCCTGTTGTCTGTTATAAACTACCGTTACAAACCCCTCATGTTTCTGTATAACAACTACCTGTTACAAAACCCCTCATGTTGTCTGTTATAACAACTACCTGTTACAAACCCCTCATGCGTCTTTTTAAAACTACCTGTTACAAACCCCTCTGTTTGTTATAACAATACCTGGTACAAACCCCTCATGCTGTCTGTTATAACAACTATCGTTACAAACCCCTCATGCTGTCTGTTATAACAACTACCTGTTACAAACCCCTCAGCTGTGCTTGTTTATAAAAACTACCTGTTACAAACCCTCATGTCTGTCTGTATAACAACTACCTGTTACAAACCCTCATGCTGTCTGTATATAACAACCACTGTTACAAAACCCCTCATGCTGTCTGTTATAACAACTACCTGTTACAAACCCCTCATGCTGTCTGTTATAAACAACTACGTTACAAACCCCCTATGCTGTCTGTTATAACAACTACACCTGTTACAAACCCTCATGTTGTCTGTATAACACTACCTGTTACAAAAACCTCATGTCTGTCTGTTTATAACTACCTGTTACAAACCCCTCATGCTGTTGTTAACAACACCTGTTACAAACCCTCATGCTGTCTGTTATAACAACACTGTTAAAACCCCTCATGTTGTCTGTTATAACACTACCTGTACAAACCCCCTATGCTTGTCTGTTATAACAACCACTGTTACAAACCCCTCATGCTGTTCTGTATAACAACTACCTGTTACAAACCCCTCATGTTGTCTGTTATAACAACTACTGTTTACAAACCCTCATGCTGTCCGTTATAACAACTACTGTTACAAAACCCCTCATGCTGTCTGTTATAACAACCACTGTTACAAAACCCCTCATGCTGTCTGTTATAACTACCTGTTAAAAACCCTCATGGATGTCTGTATAACTACCTGTTACAAACCCTCATGCGTCGTTATAACAACTACTGTTACATACAGACAGATTATTTCACTTATAATTCACTGTATCACAATTCCAGTGGGTCAGAAGTTTACATATACTAAGTTAACTGTGCCTTTAAACAGCTTGGAAAATTCCAGAAAAGGATGTCATGGCTTTAGAAGCTTCTGATAGGCTAATTGACATCATTTGAGTCAATTGGAGGTGTACCCGTGGATGTATTTCAAGGCATACCTTCAAACTCAGTGCCTCTTTGCTTGTCATCATGGGAAAATCAAAAGAAATCATTCAAGACCTCCACACGTCTGGTTCATCCTTGGGAGCAATTTCCAAACGCCTGTACAAACAATAATACGCAAGTATAACCACCATGGGACCACGCAGCCGTCATACCGCTCAGGAAGGAGACACGTTCTGTCTCCTAGAGATGAATGTACTTTGGTGCAAAAAGTGCAAATCAATCCCAGAACAACAGCAAAAGGACCTTGTGAAGGTGCTGGAGAAAACAGGTACAAAAGTATTTATATCCACAGTAAAACGAGTCCTATATCAACATAACCTGAAAGGCCGCTCAGCAAAGAAGAAGCCACTGCTTCAAAACCGCCATAAAAAAGCCAGACTACGGTTTGCAACTGCACATGGGGACAAAGATCGTACTTTTTGGAGAAATGTCCTCTGGTCTGATGAAACAAAAATAGAACTGTTTGGCCATATTGACCATCGTTATGTTTTGGAGGAAAAAGGGGGCGGCTTGCAAGCCGAAGAACACCATCCCGACCGTGAAGCACGGGGGTGGCAGCATCATATTGTGGGGGTGCTTTCCTGCAGGAGGGACTGGTGCACTTCACAAAATAGATGTCATCATTAGGAAGGAAAATGATGTGAATATATTGAAGCAACATCTCAAGACATCAGTCAGGAAGTTAAACCTTGGTCGCAAATGGGTCTTCCAAATGGACAATGACCCCTAGCATACTTCCAAAGTTGTGGCAAAATGGCTTAAGGACAACAAAGTCAAGGTATTGGAGTTGCCATCACAAAGCCCTGACCTCAATCCTATAGAACATTTGTGGGCAGATCTGAAAAAGCATGTGCGAGCAAGGAGGCCTACAAACCTGACTCAGTTACACCAGCTCTGTCAGGAGCAATGCTACCAAATACTAATTGAATGAATGTAAACTTCTGACCCACTGGGAATGTAATGAAAGAAATAAAAGCTGAAATAAATCATTCTCTCTACTATTATTCTGACATTTCACATTCTTAAAATAAAGTGGTGATCCTAACTGACCTAAGACAGGGAATTTTTACTAAGATTAAATGTCAGGAATAGTGAAAACAGAGTTTAAATATATTTGGCTAAGGTGTATGTTAACTTTCAACTTCAACTGTATACCAGAGCTTACTGGATTTTGTTGTGTTCTATGCTAAACAACTGAAAAGATAATGTTAGAAATAGTTAAACCCACCACACTAGGCCCTTTAACATAACTGTTCATATCAAATTGGATTTGTCACATGCGCCGAATACAACAGGTGGAGTAGACCTTACAGTAAAATGCTTACTGTCAAGCCCTTAACCAACAACTCAGTTTTAAGAAGAAGGAAAAAAAGTTAAGAAAGTATTTACTAAAATAAACTGAAGACAAAAGTAAATAAAAATAAATTAATAAAAAATAAGAAAAATATCAAAATATCAAATAATGAATGAAGGAGCAACAATAAAATTACAGTAGTGAGGCTATATAGAGGGGGTACCGGTACAGAGTCAATGGGGCACCGGTTAGTGGAGGTAATTTAGGTAATATGTACATGTAGGCTGTTGCCTGAACTTTTTAACATTTTTGTAAAATCCAGGTTTTAAATTGTAAAAAAAAAACTGCTCTTCCACAGCCCAGGTAAAGGTCCCTGAAATCCCCAACTCAACTCAGTTAATAACCATGAATAATGTCCACTCCTCTCCTCTTTGTCTTGTCTGGGGGCTCAGCCTAATCACCCCTGACAGTCAGCTTTGCTCTTTTATTAACTCTGAGTCACTTGTAATCAGTGACAGTGAAGTCAGGCGGCAGGCAGGGCGTGCTTGTGTGAACTCCCACCACTGCACTGCCTCTCCTGGCCCTGTATGGCCTGGGCCAGCCTGAGCCAGTCTGGGCCAGCCTGGGCCAGCCTTGGCCAGTGCGGCTAATGGGGCACAAACCCCACACAATGAAATAACTCTGGTCCGTCCGTATGTGGGTCAGGGCTCTCTATCGACGTTGCCCATGTCGGACCACCATCGTCCTCTACTAATAACCACTGGTGCAGACTCTCTCCCGCATTACACCAGAGTTGTTGGGGATGGTGTGTGGTTTTCTCTCTCACACAGTGTCCCCTGCATTGGCAGACAATGGAGTTGTTTGATAAAGAGACGGGCTGACATTCGAACAGGCAATTTGTGCGCAAGCGACGACGAGGAGGGGGCCAGGAATTCGCTTCACTCCCTTTAAAGAATGTGGAGTTGCCCATATGTCTGTCTGCCCTATTGCATACTCGCCGGAGTGGAAGAGCTCGGATGGATGCTAGAGTGCTCTCTCTTTCTCAATCACTCTTTCTGCAGGGCTGACGACACTCTTTCCACTGCTGTGCTGCAGACCCAAAGCCTAGTGCTATTTTGTCTATCACATTAAACCGTGCAGTGTCCATCTAGGACGGTATACTGGCCACAGCTCGGTGAAGCAAGAGGAGAGTGTCCTGGTTCTTGTCATTCCCCGTCGAGGTCAAAGAACGGACGAGTGGCATTTCACATGGAAGCATTGAACATATGAGCATTTATAACAGAAGGCTGGAATGTCACACATCCTCAACATCCAACATTTCTCCTCTCAAGTAATACACACTTAAAACCTTGTTAGTGTTTTTAGACGAGCCACTATTAATTCCTGTATTTATTCCCGCCGACCTTTTGACCATGTGACTGGCTAACGTCTAATTTGCCAAATTGGCAGAAGTTTGTAAAATGGCAGAAATTTGATGAAAAACTACTTAGAGGTAATGATGATCTCATTTCAATATACACTGCTCAAAAAAATAAAGGGAACACTTAAACAACACAATGTAACTCCAAGTCAATCACACTTCTGTGAAATCAAACTGTCCACTTAGGAAGCAACACTGATTGACAATAAATTTCACATGCTGTTGTGCAAATGGAATAGACAAAAGGTGGAAATTATAGGCAATTAGCAAGACACCCCCAAAAAAGGAGTGATTCTGCAGGTGGTGACCACAGACCACTTCTCAGTTCCTATGCTTCCTGGCTGATGTTTTGGTCACTTTTGAATGCTGGCGGTGCTCTCACTCTAGTGGTAGCATGAGACGGAGTCTACAACCCACACAAGTGGCTCAGGTAGTGCAGTTCATCCAGGATGGCACATCAATGCGAGCTGTGGCAAAAAGGTTTGCTGTGTCTGTCAGCGTAGTGTCCAGAGCATGGAGGCGCTAGCAGGAGACAGGCCAGTACATCAGGAGACGTGGAGGAGGCCGTAGGAGGGCAACAACCCAGCAGCAGGACCGCTACCTCCGCCTTTGTGCAAGGAGGTGCACTGCCAGCGCCCTGCAAAATGACCTCCAGCAGGCCACAAATGTGCATGTGTCTGCTCAAACGGTCAGAAACAGACTCCATGAGGGTGGTATGAGGGCCCGACGTCCACAGGTGGGGGTTGTGCTTACAGCCCAACACCGTGCAGGACGTTTGGCATTTGCCAGAGAACACCAAGATTGGCAAATTCGCCACTGGCGCCCTGTGCTCTTCACAGATGAAAGTAGGTTCACACTGAGCACATGAGCACATGTGACAGACGTGACAGAGTCTGGAGACGCCGTGGAGAACATTCTGCTGCCTGCAACATCCTCCAGCATGACCGGTTTGGCGATGGGTCAGTCATGGTGTGGGGTGGCATTTCTTTGTGGGGCCGCACAGCCCTCCATGTGCTCGCCAGAGGTAGCCTGACTGCCATTAGGTACCGAGATGAGATCCTCAGACCCCTTGTGAGACCATATGCTGACACATGCACATTTGTGGCCTGCTGGAGGTCATTTTGCAGGGCTCTGGCAGTGCACCTCCTTGCACAAAGGCGGAGGTAGCGGTCCTGCTGCTGGGTTGTTGCCCTCCTACGGCCTCCTCCACGTCTCCTGATGTACTGGCCTGTCTCCTGGTAGCGCCTCCATGCTCTGGACACTACGCTGACAGACACAGCAAACCTTTTTGCCACAGCTCGCATTGATGTGCCATCCTGGATGAACTGCACTACCTGAGCCACTTGTGTGGGTTGTAGACTCCGTCTCATGCTACCACTAGAGTGAGAGCACCGCCAGCATTCAAAAGTGACCAAAACATCAGCCAGGAAGCATAGGAACTGAGAAGTGGTCTGTGGTCACCACCTGCAGAATCACTCCTTTTTTGGGGGTGTCTTGCTAATTGCCTATAATTTCCACCTTTTGTCTATTCCATTTGCACAACAGCATGTGCAATTTATTGTCAATCAGTGTTGCTTCCTAAGTGGACAGTTTGATTTCACAGAAGTGTGATTGACTTGGAGTTACATTGTGTTGTTTAAGTGTTCCCTTTATTTTTTTGAGCAGTGTATATCAGCCATGGTGAACAGAGGTAAACAGAGTGAAGTAGCACTGCTGCTACAGTGAGCCAGAGCCGGTCTGTGTATTTGCTGGAATTAGCAATCTCTCAGCACACAGATATTTGTTTCTGAACAGGCTTTAAGCACTTCTATTAGCTTCCTATTCGTTTTCATGTAGGCTATAGGCTTTTTCTCAATTACAGTCATTTGTGATGGCGAGTCATTACACATGTATGGTGACCAACTGTACATTTATTTGAAAGTCTTTTTATTTTTATTTGGAAGTAACAGGGGCTGCCATTACACAACTCAACCAGGTGGCAGAATTCTGATGGAAGACACTGACCTCATGAGGAAAAAGAGACAGAATTTAAAGTTCAGAGTAATTTAATCACATCAATCAGCATTCAGAACTCGAACCACATAGTTTATAATTAAGCAATAAGAAACAAGGAAGTGTGGTGTATTGCCAATATACCATAGCTAAGTGCTGTTCTTACGCATGACGCAACGCAGAGTGCCTGGTATATTGGCCATATACCACAAACCCCCAAGGTGCCTTATTGCTATTATAAACTGGTTACCAACGTAATTAGAGCAGTAAAAATACCCATGGTATACAGTCTGATACCACGGCTGTCAGCCAATCGGTATTCAGTGATCGAACCACGCAGTTTATAATTCCTAATGAACCCCTCAGTATATAGAACTATCACCTCCAAGAGCCTTTAAAGCATGATCTCGTCTATTCCATTATTCTATTTTAAAGTTGATGGCTGATAACCTCTTGCTCATCAAAGCAATGAAAATCCTCAGGGTCTCCAACAGAATTGATGTTTGAGAAATAGGTTTCCCTGCTTTCACAATACGTATGGTAACTTAGCTCCCCTAGTATCAACCAGCTCTGTTCTCTGCAGTTCAACTGAGCCTAATTCCATAATTACTGATATTGAGGACAATGGAATGGGAGTTTTTAGACACGCCTCTTCCCCACCCAGTCCCAAACATTCACCCAGTCCCAAACAAGAGCCAGTAAGAAAAGCTGTATTCTGCAGTCTGGGCCCCTCCCTTCTCTATGTTTATGTGTCAACAACACCGAAGGCCAGATTTAGGTAACTAATCGTTTACACCAGGTGTAATGTCTGAACCCGTTATTCTTCCAAGTAACGGATAAAGCAACTCTCAAAACAAAAGTAAAACACAAAACTGTCTTCATTTCAACATTACTGTAATGTCTTATTGCTTCTCTGAACCATTATTGTACTATCAGTACAGTACAATTTGCGCTATCATCTAATGGGGAAAGAAACAAACGCAAACTTAGGGCTTTATAAAGGTTAGTAAACCTGGCCTTTATAAAGCTTATTAAACCTGGCCTTTATAAAGCTTATTAAACCTGGCCTTTATAAAGCTTATTAAACCTGGCCTTTATAAAGCTTATTAAACCTGGCCTTTATAAAGCTTATTAAACCTGGCCTTTATAAAGCTTATTAAACCTGGCCTTTATAAAGCTTATTAAACCTGGCCTTTATAAAGCTTTTTAACTCTGGCCTTTATAAAGCTTAGTAAACCTGGCCTTCATAAAGCTTAGTAAACCTGGCCTTTATAAAGCTTAGTAAACCTGGCCTTCATTAAGCTTATTAAACCTGGCCTTTATAAAGCCTATTAAACCTGGCCTTTATAAAGCTTAGTAAACCTGGCCTTTATAAAGCTTAGTAAACCTGGCCTTCATTAAGCTTAGTAAACCTGGCCTTTATAAAGCTTAGTAAACCTGGCCTTCATTAAGCTTAGTAAACCTGGCCTTTATAAAGCTTTTTAACTCTGGCCTTTATAAAGCTTAGTAAACCTGGCCTTCATAAAGCTTAGTAAACCTGGCCTTTATAAAGCTTAGTAAACCTGGCCTTCATTAAGCTTATTAAACCTGGCCTTTATAAAGCTTATTAAACCTGGCCTTTATAAAGCTTAGTAAACCTGGCCTTTATAAAGCTTAGTAAACCTGGCCTTCATTAAGCTTAGTAAACCTGGCCTTTATAAAGCTTAGTAAACCTGGCCTTCATTAAGCTTAGTAAACCTGGCCTTTTATAAAGCTTAGTAAACCTGGCCTTTATCAAGCTTGGTAAACCTGGCCTTTATAAAGCTTAGTAAACCTGGCCTTTATAAAGCTTAGTAAACCTGGCCTTTATAAAGCTTATTAAACCTGGCCTTTATTAGGCTTAGTAAACCTGGCTTATTGAATCTGGATTGTGGATATTGGGTAGCAAAAAGGAATGGAGTTCAGGGTGGAGAAATACTTAAACGACTGTGGTTCTATGTGAAGGCACAACATGTCACTGTAAAACATGACAGCCTGTCGTGGCCATGTTTTGCCTCTCCTCTACTGCTAACGGCCCGAAATCGGCCTTACAGAGAGCTATCTGTACTGTATCTGAACGTTAACTGCTAGTCTAAGGAATCTGTCCAGAGAACAGCTTATGTGTGAAAATATCAGATTTGTGTAACCTCCTCCTATCCAATTCCAAACCCTGGTATTTACCTTCGTCAGCCTTTGCTTGATCTCTCAAACCAATCTGATCCTCATCCTACGGCAGTGTCGCTGGTTCCCCATCACAGGTGCACTCAGCACATTTAGCATAGCCCTTCATTTCTGCTCATCGTTTAGGCTAATAGCTTACTGATGGTTCCAGAGAGCTGCATTAATAAAAGAGGCTTTGGGGACCCCAGAGCCGAGTCATAAGCACGATTGTAATGCTCGTTTGCGATGTCGAGACACTCATAGCAACTAATTACCAATTTGCCTCTCTCTCAAATCCTATTTCGAGATATAGTTATCGACTTACTCTTTTGTTTTTAGGTACCCGCAAGCTATGAATGACTTCAATGCAACATGTTGAAGGGTACAACTTCACAAATTGATTAACGGAAGGAGAGGGTGAGCTCGATGCACTTACTGTAGGCAAGCAGACGTTTAGCACCTGCTCCAATGAGCATTTTTTTATGAGCTCAGCTGTCTTCTGTGGTTTGACTGACTGTTCACTTTACAGCTGTCTTTGTCATTCACTTTGAAGGATGCTGCAGTGAACCAGCCGATCTTACTCTGACATGTAAAACCTTCAATGCAATCAACAGCTAGAGTCGTTTCCTGGTCGATCAGTACTCTCAGGGCTGGCACTGTACTAGATATATTATCACTGTTCATTCACTTGAATGGGGTTGTCCTTTCTAGTAAGTCTATTTCTATGGTTACAGTATGCTCTACCCTATTACTAGGGCCCTGTGTGTTGGTTAATCATGTCACATGACCTGGATTTTAACCTTTATTTTAAGCCTTTTCCAGAAATGAGAATTAGACCAAAAATAAAAGCAATTGTCTGAGGGTGGACTATGGTGTTGGACCATCTGACACAAAACAGAAAAATAAGTTTTAAATAAAAAATCCAGGTCAAGTGACATGACTAACCAATACACAGGGCCCTATCTGTTACCTACAGACCACAACTGAAACTGCCTCAGGGTTCAGTTACAATGCGTCTAACGGTACAGACCCAAGGCCTCACTTCCCCGTCAGTCACCGTTCATCATCTCCCCTCTCTGTGAGCTCTCACTGTATGGGCCCAGACCAGAAAGTCACTTTGTCACTTTAATAACCATATCTACAGTACATACTACCTCAATCAGCCTGACTAACCGGTGTCTGTATATACTGAATATAGCCTGTCTTTTTACTGTTGTTTTATTTTTTTACTTACCTATTGTTCACCTAATACCTTTTTTGCACTATTGGTTAGAGCCTGTAAGTAAGCATTTCACTGTAAGGTCTACACCTGTTGTATTCGGCGCACGTGACAAATAAACTTTGATTTGAAAGTGACACAAAAAACAAGTTAGCACACAACACCATTACAACAATGCCCACGAGAGCAGTCGGTCAATACAACGCGTCTCTTGTGAGCATACAATACAATCCTAAGTATGGCATGGGCCAGTCTGAGAGGATGCACATCCTGCAAAACACTACAGGTCATGTGTATACAAACATAAGCCTGTGATCATAGTGGTTGTGCTTGAGCTGCTGTCTGCAAAAAGCGGTGGTGCCGTGATAATGAACTCATCTGCTTGACACTGACAGCACGCATTAACTGTATCAACATGTTCCCCTCCCTTTATGTACCTTTCCTCTCTGGTTAAACAAATACCGCACAATTATTCATCGCGGCATTCATATTTATGGTAAACAGAGTTTTCATCCTACCTCAATCTGCACAGATTTTAGGAATTCAAATTCAGAGCTCCCCTTTTCAATGCAAATCAAATAACGGAATAAAACCTCAACTTAAGGTGTGATGTTCCATCCAGTCTCTGTCAAGATAATGAATAATGAATAATGAATGACGAAGAGGGGGGGGGAGAGACAGAGAGAGCGAGAGAGAGAGACAGAGAGACAGAGAGACAGAGAGAGAGAGAGAGAGAGAGAGAGAGAGAGAGAGAATAGTGGTCACCTTCAGTTTTGCCCACTTACAAGGCAAGCTTTACAGTGTTAATATGGTAACACAAGACACACAGTAGTACACTTAGCATTGAATCATTAACTTGGGAAAAATAGATCATTAAAAGTTCAAAAGATCCTGGAGTTAAACACTTAAACAAGTTAAAAGGCAGGTGAAGGTCCGCTATGGATCTATGAATAGCTTAGTGAGTCCACTGTGCTCTTTGTCCAGTGGAGGACCAAAGCCAAGTGAGTTCCTTGAATACATTTCAATTCCAAAACACACCTCCGGAATCATGCAACAGTTATTCAGAGAGATGTTTAACTGAGTTTAGCCACAGTAGAACGCGGTGTCCGTCAAAAAAAACGACAACAACAGCCTCCAACTGTCATTACGCCATCTCCGTGAAATTCCTGCTTAGGGACAGAGGGTGTCTCAGGGAGTCTCATAAATCTCGTAATCACTACACCCCTCTTCTCAGCCAATTAATTGCATACTTACAGAATAGATGGGGTCATTGTCCAGCGGGGGAAGCTGAATCTCTACTTGTCAACATCACTATATCAACCACCAAAGTTGAGTATGTTCTAGCTGTATATAGAATAACACTGATATTGATGTAGTAGATCATAGCAATAAGGCATCTCGTGGGTTTATGATATATGGCCAATATACTATGGCTAAGGGCTGTATCCAGGCACTCCGCGTTGCGTCGTGCTTTAAGAATAGTCCTTAGCCGTGGTATATTGTCCGAATACCACACCTCCTCATGCCTTATTGCTTAAAATAGACTCTTGCGTGTAGGAAAAGGAACAACAACCATGTGTTAGGTTCCAGACAAGTCAAAAGTGGGCACTGCATTTGTCAATCACTGGACAAGTCAAAAGTGGGCACTGCATTTGTCAATCACTGGACAAGTCAAAAGTGGGCACTGCATTTGTCAATCACTGGACAGACAATATGAAGAGGGTCGTGCCACTGCCATGCAGTAGTAGTTTATCTCAGATCTCCTACACGTCACCCAGTCAAGCTCTACGGCAGACATGCTGCAGCCGAGGGCACTTGACCCGGCAGGGATGGGAACCGCCATCACAGCACTGACATCATCACGTCTCCAAATCAACCTAATAAGAGGGAGAAATGTAGCCAATTTTTTATGAAGTTTCATCATTCCTATTTCCTGCAGTTGTCGAATTGTTATTTTCCTGAAGCGATTGCGAGAGCTCACAGTGTGCTAATCAAAGGGGAAATGTGCTGCCTGTCAAGAGACACATAATAAATCCTTGTCAAGAAAAGCAGCTGTCGCATGCTAGAGATGGTCCTCATTGGTGAACAACATGTTCTCTAAATGGTCCCTGTGGTCCCAATTTCCCTGAGATCAAGCCCTAATGATGACCCAAGGCCCATTTTTTGTATAATTATTTTCGATGCCCTTTTAACAATCATTTCACTTCTTTGCACAATTTGACTCCGAAGCCCAAGATGGATGCCTTGCGTTCCCTTCCCTGCCTCGTAGACATAATCTTTTGGGGCCACATTAGTTTCTTGTTTTATCACAAGCAGCATGCATGATGCATTCAAAGAAAGCAGAATATTCTGCTAAAAGTATATTTCTTTCTTCTCTATGCATATTAAATACATCATGCTTGACAGACTTCCACCCTTTCCCAAAAGCTATGCTGAAGCAGAGTCCAAAACACCCCCTATGTCCTCAAACACCCACCACCTTTCACTCCTTACACGCAGAACAAGTCTCCATGCACTCCAAGGTTCAAGGCAACTACTGAAGCTCAATACTTATACATAAATGGAAGCGGAGAGCATAGCAAGCAAGCCAGCAACAACTTTGTGACAGATTGAATTTTAGAGATTTTTTAAGATGAAGTAAAATACATGATAGATAAAGCTATTCTATAACGAACTAAAATCAACTTTACTAGGCAAGTTGGCACAGGGATCTTTTTTTCTTCTCATAGTGGTGAATGACTTGATGGGATTTTAAAAGGAACATCTTTTCATAATACTTCAGAGAGCGCTCCTCTCTGAAGATGCTGCAATATAGTATTTTGGTACTTAACATAAATACGGTAAGCCTGATGAACAGCTGTATTGTGATAAACCGTCACTCCATATGCTGAAGGAAAACTATTTATACGAAGGGGGAGAAATAAAACACACTTAATCAACTAACATTGACATTACTTCTGGCAATTAGGAGCATGCTGATAATGATGTGAATTTTCAGCTGTAAATAATTCTGCTGCCTGCAGGCCATGCTTTAATTGTCCTCTGTATCTATAAACAATAATCAAAAGTTGGATTTGGCGGTAGCGGTGTGTGTTGTAGTTTGGGGAAATGCTGCTCTGTGGTGCTGCCAAAGGCAGACGTGATCTTCAGGTACTTCTTTGCCTGGGAGTCTGAGTGCTGATGTGCTAACGCTATCGATCAGGCTGCAAACAAACCCAGCTCCGGCTAGTCCACCGCTAACATCAACCAGCCAGCTGTCTGCAAGCCCCTGTGCCATGACAGGAGGGGTTGTGACCTCTGTGACCTGCTAAATGTGGACATTAGAGGGGAACCGCTGCCGTTGCAGCAGCCCACAACTTGTTAAGGTCCGTTTGGGCCTGTTTATACAGTTTATACAGTGCTGCATCCCCATGTTGCTGGGAGAGAAAAAAAAGAAAGCCCAGTGAATGTCTCAGTCGGCGTCTGGGTTTGCCTAATTGTGGTAAAAAATCCATTGAAAATGCATTAACGGTTTGAGGCGGTGTTGACTGCCGTTGGAGTACAGATGGTACAATAATACCATGCCACTCTGACATTGTAGATCATCCAATAAACTATTTAATGCAAAGCAAAGCCTATAAAACTATTGTACTAGTATCAAATAGCTACAGTGTGTGCCACAACAGAGAGAGCCTGGTTGTTTTGACAGGGCGAGTTTAAAAACTACTAAAAGTCTAACAGCTAACTATACTCATTGTCTACCACCTGGCTCAACTGTGCCAACATCTTAGCACTAAGACGAGGAACATAATGAAGGAAACATTTGAAAGCTGGATCTGGGCTTGAGATTAATTAGCCATATGTCAATACTCTCATCAATACACGATTAACAAATGACACATGTCCCACTGAAGGTGATTGATTCCCCTTGCATTCTGCAGCGTTAATAGGTTGAGAAGCTTATTCTGTAGTTGGGAAAGCTGACAAAAAAAGAGGGAGTTTTCGGACTACAGTTTGCTGCTGAATCTCACCGGGAACAAAACAACAAATCTAAAGTCTGAAATCACCCAAAGCAGCACTTGTCATCTCACATCATCTCACATCATCTCTGTGATTGCTTTGACCACAATTGAATGTATTAGAGAATTTCCATATTTTCAGTCTTTTCCCGTAATTAAAAATCATCCCAAAGCAAAACCAAAAACTAAAGGAATCAAAAATCTAAATTAATGGTGCCAGAACGGCCAACATGGTAAGTTAGTCCCTTTATGGTAATGATAGTAATGAACACGTAGATGAGTGATGAACAATTCCTGTCCTACAGTCGAATCCCTATGCAGGTTAATTAGGTAAGATAACATCATCAACCACTCTCATGCCTACATGGAGAATTAATTGGATAAGATAGAGACAGATCGTAGATTTAGGTCTATATTTAATCAATTAAACGATCAAGGACAACTAAGCTGGAAAATGGGCAGTCCAGATGAGTGAATGTCTTACTTAAACCACAAGTACAACCAGCCTATTGGGCCAGAGATGATGCTCAGCTCTATGGTTTGGGGATTGTATAGGCCCAACGACATATTACTGAACAAAGGACTATAACAGGGAATAGTATAGATTTGGTGTTTGGTTTATATGTTATTTTCATCATATTTTCTATTAAAGATGCACTATGCATCTATGCACATTTCCGGGTTTTAAAAAAGTTTAATAGTTTGCCAAAAAAAACAACAAGCAAGTATAAGGTAGAGAATCATTGTACCATCTAAACTGTTGTGAAATGTATTTTCCATAAACAAAAAGACTGTATTTTCAGCTGTTTGAAGCTGGTGTATAATACCGAAAGTAAAAGACCGCGAAAATGAAACTTAAGAACGGGAAGCATAGAAATAGTGCATGTCGAGTAGATCTAACGCTTCTTAGACTTGCTTTCAATGAGAATGACAGATCTACAACAAATATTTCTATGTTGATTTGGTTGGGTCACACAAAAATTTACATATTGCAGCTTTAAAGGTAACCTGTACATCTCTGGAACTAACCAGTTGGTGTCTAACACGCATTATCCAATATCAATTAGGCGAATGTTAGTTTATCATAGTATTCATGATCAAACATGATAAACATGGATTCCAAATCTCAAAAAGAAACAAACAAAAATATTTCAGATGCGAGCAATCTTTCTCCCTCAGCTGAAAAGGCCACCAATAGCTAGGTATTTTCTCAGTAATAAATAACGCTTGGGCTGTTTGTTCTTAGGGAGACATTAACCATGCCCTGTGCCTATTGTGAAGGGAACAATCTGCTGTGTTTTGTACCTATTCTTCACACCAGCTGTAATGCACTCCAGGTTTTCTTTGTGACAAGAATGTTTATATCAAACCACCCTAAATAATGCATGGTGAACCTTAGTGTAAATTCACATACTGCATAGTGAATGATTACAAAGCTGTATGATGGCTTTACCTGGGATGGGACCTCATTACTATAATTGATTTTGAGAAGTAACAAAGCCCTCCTTTGCCCATAATATCACTCCTCCCTGGACATACAGTGGTGAAATGTCTTTGAAAGGTAGTCTGAACCCATTCAGATTTGCTCTGCATAAATAATAAAACAACATTTAAAATACAAACGGTGGTGCCATCTGGTTGATGTAACCTACTGCTCAGCCGCTGTTAAAACATTATCTTTGTGCACTCAACAGTTAGGCTACACCAGACAGTGTTGCTGGCATGCTTGTAATTAACTGACTGTTGTTTCCCATTAAATCAATGTTGTAGTTACACCAACGTCATAGCCATACTGACAGGGACTTTGAATTCGACACCTGGGATAATGTATGCCTAATACATACCTTTCACTCAACGAGTTTATATGTTAGGATACACTTATCAAAACTTAACGATACATCGACAAACATTTGAGAGCTCAACGAGCACGACATTTGGTCTGTCACCTGTAGTAGGTGTAGCACGGTGTAGCAACGTCACCATCACCTTGGCAACAGGATCCTCTCTGGTGAAGACCAGGTAGTGTTTGAGAGAAAGAGGCAGGTCATTTCTTCTAAGAGTAAAAACCTATTCCTCTTGCATGTTGGCGCTTTACCATTTTACCGAAGTGGTTTCAAAGCAAAACAAAGCTAAGCGAATCAACAGTCTGTATAATCACATTAGCATTAGACTTATGCAGGTAACGTGAGCTTTTATGCATAGAGTTTGAAGTCATCCATTAGGCCAACTGTAAATGCATTATTTAGACACTAAACATAAATTAAACTCAGATAAACTTGATTAAACGCAGCCTATATACAGGATAGGCTGCAGTTTGCCATTATTGTACTACCTGCACGTGTTGTTCTCAAATTGCAGGTATTTGTCCATCCTGACTCGAAAGGGTCTGCATTGTGCCATACTGTTGACGCGGTTGGCAGGCTATGAACACACGCATGGTGCGATACTGTTGACGCGGTTGGCAGGCTATGAACACACACGTGGTGCGATACTGTTGACGCGGTTGGCAGGCTATGAACACACACGTGGTGCGATACTGTTGACGCGGTTGGCAGGCTATGAACACACGCATGGTGCGATACTGTTGACGCGGTTGGCAGGCTATGAACACACGCATGGTGCGATACTGTTGACGCGGTTGGCAGGCTATGAACACACACGTGGTGTGATACTGTTGACGCGGTTGGCTGGCTACAAACACACACGTGGTGCCATACTGTTGACGCGGTTGGCTGGCTACAAACACACGCATGGTGCCATACTGTTGACGCGGTTGGCTGGCTACAAACACACACATGGTGCCATACTGTTGACGCGGTTGGCTGGCTACAAACACACGCATGGTGCCATACTGTTGACGCGGTTGGCTGGCTACAAACACACACATGGTGCCATACTGTTGACGCGGTTGGCTGGCTACAAACACACACATGGTGCCATACTGTTGACGCGGTTGGCTGGCTACAAACACACGCATGGTGCCATACTGTTGACGCGGTTGGCTGGCTACAAACACACACATGGTGCCATACTGTTGACGCGGTTGGCTGGCTATGAACACACGTGGTGCGATACTGTTGACGCGGTTGGAAGGCTATGAACACACGCATGGTGCCATACTGTTGACGCGGTTGGCTGGCTACAAACACACACATGGTGCGATACTGTTGACGCGGTTGGCAGGCTACAAACACACACATTGTGCCATACTGTTGACGCGGTTGGCAGGCTACAAACACACGCATGGTACCATACTGTTGACGCGGTTGGCTGGCTACAAACACACACATGGTGCCATACTGTTGACGCGGTTGGCAGGCTACAAACACACACATGGTGCCATACTGTTGACGCGGTTGGCTGACTACAAACACACACATGGTGCCATACTGTTGACGCGGTTGGCTGACTACAAACACACACATGGTGCCATACTGTTGACGCGGTTGGCAGGCTACAAACACACACATGGTGCCATACTGTTGACGCGGTTGGCTGACTACAAACACACACATGGTGCCATACTGTTGACGCGGTTGGCAGGCTACAAACACACGCATGGTACCATACTGTTGACGCGGTTGGCAGGCTATGAACACACACGTGGTGCCACTGTTGACGCGGTTGGCTGGCTACAAACACACGCATGGTGCCATACTGTTGACGCGGTTGGCTGGCTACAAACACACACATGGTGCCATACTGTTGACGCGGTTGGCAGGCTATGAACACACACGTGGTGCCATACTGTTGACGCGGTTGGCTGGCTACAAACACACACATGGTGCCATACTGTTGACGCGGTTGGCTGGCTACAAACACACACATGGTGCCATACTGTTGACGCGGTTGGCTGGCTACAAACACACGCATGGTGCCATACTGTTGACGCGGTTGGCAGGCTACAAACACACACATGGTACCATACTGTTGACGCGGTTGGCAGGCTACAAACACACACATGGTACCATACTGTTGACGCGGTTGGCTGGCTACAAACACACGCATGGTGCCATACTGTTGACGCGGTTGGCTGGCTACAAACACACACATGGTGCCATACTGTTGACGCGGTTGGCTGGCTACAAACACACGCATGGTGCCATACTGTTGACGCGGTTGGCTGGCTACAAACACACGCATGGTGCCATACTGTTGACGCGGTTGGCTGGCTACGAACACACGCATGGTGCCATACTGTTGACGTGGTTGGCTGGCTACAAACACACGCATGGTGCCATACTGTTGACGCGGTTGGCTGGCTACAAACACACGCATGGTGCCATACTGTTGACGCGGTTGGCTGGCTACAAACACACGCATGGTGCCATACTGTTGACGCGGTTGGCTGGCTACAAACACACGCATGGTGCCATACTGTTGACGTGGTTGGCTGGCTACAAACACACGCATGGTGCCATACTGTTGACGCGGTTGGCTGGCTACAAACACACACATGGTGCCATACTGTTGACGCGGTTGGCTGGCTACAAACACACGCATGGTGCCATACTGTTGACGCGGTTGGCTGGCTACAAACACACGCATGGTGCCATACTGTTGACGCGGTTGGCTGGCTACAAACACACACATGGTGCCATACTGTTGACGCGGTTGGCTGGCTACAAACACACACATGGTGCCATACTGTTGACGCGGTTGGCTGGCTACAAACACACACATGGTGCCATACTGTTGACGCGGTTGGCTGGCTACAAACACACGCATGGTGCCATACTGTTGACGCGGTTGGCTGGCTACAAACACGCATAGTGCCATACTGTTGACGCGGTTGGCAGGCTACAAACACACGCATGGTGCCATACTGTTGACGCGGTTGGCTGGCTACAAACACACACATGGTGCCATACTGTTGACGCGGTTGGCAGGCTATGAACACACACGTGGTGTGATACTGTTGACGCGGTTGGCTGGCTACAAACACACACATGGTGCCATACTGTTGACGCGGTTGGCTGGCTACAAACACACGCATGGTGCCATACTGTTGACGCGGTTGGCTGGCTACAAACACACACATGGTGCCATACTGTTGACGCGGTTGGCAGGCTATGAACACACACGTGGTGTGATACTGTTGACGCGGTTGGCTGGCTACAAACACACACATGGTGCCATACTGTTGACGCGGTTGGCTGGCTACAAACACACACATGGTGCCATACTGTTGACGCGGTTGGCAGGCTACAAACACACGCATGGTGCCATACTGTTGACGCGGTTGGCTGGCTACAAACACACGCATGGTACCATACTGTTGACGCGGTTGGCAGGCTACAAACACACGCATGGTGCCATACTGTTGACGCGGTTGGCTGGCTACAAACACACGCATGGTGCGATACTGTTGACGCTGTTGGCAGGCTATGAACACACGCATTGTGCCATACTGTTGACGCTGTTGGCTGGCTACAAACACACGCATGGTGCCATACCGTTGACGCGGTTGGCTGGCTACAAACACACACATGGTGCCATACTGTTGACACGGTTGGCTGGCTACAAACACACGCATGGTGCCATACTGTTGACGCGGTTGGCAGGCTACGAACACACGCATTGTGCCATACTGTTGACGCGGTTGGCTGGCTACAAACACACGCATGGTACCATACTGTTGACGCGGTTGGCAGGCTACAAACACACGCATGGTGCGATACTGTTGACGCTGTTGGCAGGCTATGAACACACGCATTGTGCCATACTGTTGACGCTGTTGGCTGGCTACAAACACACGCATGGTGCCATACTGTTGACGCGGTTGGCTGGCTACAAACACACACATGGTGCCATACTGTTGACGCGGTTGGCTGGCTACAAACACACGCATGGTGCCATACTGTTGACGCGGTTGGCAGGCTACGAACACACGCATTGTGCCATACTGTTGACGCGGTTGGCTGGCTACAAACACACGCATGGTACCATACTGTTGACGCGGTTGGCAGGCTACAAACACACGCATGGTGCCATACTGTTGACGCGGTTGGCTGGCTACAAACACACACGTGGTGTGATACTGTTGACGCGGTTGGCAGGCTACAAACACACGCATGGTGCCATACTGTTGACGCGGTTGGCTGGCTACAAACACACACGTGGTGTGATACTGTTGACGCGGTTGGCAGGCTATGAACACACGCATTGTGCCATACTGTTGACACGGTTGGCAGGCTACAAACACACGCATGGTGCCATACTGTTGACGCGGTTGGCTGGCTACAAACACACGCATATGCGATACTGTTGACGCGGTTGGCTGGCTACAAACACACACGTGGTGTGATACTGTTGACGCGGTTGGCTGGCTATGAACACACGCATGGTGCCATACTGTTGACGCGGTTGGCTGGCTACAAACACACGCATTGTGCCATACTGTTGCCGCGGTTGGCTGGCTACAAACACACACGTGGTGCGATACTGTTGACGCGGTTGGCTGGCTACAAACACACACGTGGTGCGATACTGTTGACGCGGTTGGCTGGCTACAAACACACACGTGGTGCGATACTGTTGACGCGGTTGGCTGGCTACAAACACACACGTGGTGCCATACTGTTGACGCGGTTGGCTGGCTACAAACACACACATGGTGCCATACTGTTGACGCGGTTGGCTGGCTACAAACACACACATGGTGCCATACTGTTGACGCGGTTGGCTGGCTACAAACACACACATGGTGCCATACTGTTGACGCGGTTGGCTGGCTACAAACACACACGTGGTGCCATACTGTTGACGCGGTTGGCTGGCTACAAACACACGCATGGTGCCATACTGTTGACGCGGTTGGCTGGCTACAAACACACGCATGGTGCCATACTGTTGACGCAGTTGGCAGGCTACAAACACACGCATGATGCCTTACTGTTGACGCGGTTGGCTGGCTACAAACACACACGTGGTGCCATACTGTTGACGCGGTTGGCTGGCTACAAACACACACATGGTACCATACTGTTGTCGCGGTTGGCTGGCTACAAACACACGCATGGTGCCATAATGTTGACGCGGTTGGCTGGCTACAAACACACACGTGGTGCCATACTGTTGACGCGGTTGGCTGGCTACAAACACACGCATGGTGCCATACTGTTGTCGCGGTTGGCTGGCTACAAACACACGCATGGTGCCATAATGTTGACGCGGTTGGCTGGCTACAAACACACACGTGGTGCCATACTGTTGACGCGGTTGGCAGGCTACAAACACACGCATGGTGCCATACTGTTGACGCGGTTGGCTGGCTACAAACACACACATGGTGCCATACTGTTGACGCGGTTGGCTGGCTACAAACACACACGTGGTGCCATACTGTTGACGCGGTTGGCTGGCTACAAACACACACATGGTGCCATACTGTTGACGTGGTTGGCTGGCTACAAACACACACATGGTGCCATACTGTTGACGTGGTTGGCTGGCTACAAACACACGCATGGTGCCATACTGTTGACGCGGTTGGCTGGCTACAAACACACGCATGGTGCCATACTGTTGACGCGGTTGGCAGGCTATGAACACACACGTGGTGCGATACTGTTGACGCGGTTGGCTGGCTACAAACACACACATGGTGCCATACTGTTGACGCGGTTGGCTGGCTACAAACACACACATTGTGCCATACTGTTGACACGGTTGGCTGGCTACAAACACACACATGGTGCCATACTGTTGACGCGGTTGGCTGGCTACAAACACACACATTGTGCCATACTGTTGACGCGGTTGGCTGGCTACAAACACACACATTGTGCGATACTGTTGACGCGGTTGGCAGGCTATGAACACACACATGGTGCCATACTGTTGAAGTGGTTGGCAGGCTATGAACACACACATGGTGCCATACTGTTGACGCGGTTGGCTGGCTACAAACACACACATGGTGCCATACTGTTGACGCGGTTGGCTGGCTACAAACACACGCATGGTGCCATACTGTTGACGCGGTTGGCTGGCTACAAACACACGCATGGTGCCATACTGTTGACGCGGTTGGCAGGCTATGAACACACACGTGGTGTGATACTGTTGACGCGGTTGGCTGGCTACAAACACACACGTGGTGCCATACTGTTGACGCGGTTGGCTGGCTACAAACACACACATGGTGCCATACTGTTGACGCAGTTGGCTGGCTACGAACACACGCATGGTGCCATACTGTTGACGCGGTTGGCTGGCTACAAACACACACATGGTGCCATACTGTTGACGCGGTTGGCTGGCTACAAACACACGCATGGTGCCATACTGTTGACGCGGTTGGCTGGCTACGAACACACACATGGTGCCATACTGTTGACGCGGTTGGCTGGCTACAAACACACGCATGGTGCCATACTGTTGACGCGGTTGGCAGGCTATGAACACACGCATTGTGCCATACTGTTGACGCGGTTGGCTGGCTACAAACACACGCATGGTACCATACTGTTGACGCGGTTGGCAGGCTATGAACACACGCATGGTGCCATACTGTTGACGCGGTTGGCTGGCTACAAACACACACATGGTGCCAAACTGTTGACGCGGTTGGCTGGCTACAAACACACACATGGTGCCATACTGTTGACGCGGTTGGCTGGCTACAAACACACACATGGTGCCATACTGTTGACGCGGTTGGCTGGCTACAAACACACACATGGTGCCATACTGTTGACGCGGTTGGCTGGCTACAAACACACACGTGGTGTGATACTGTTGACGCGGTTGGCAGGCTATGAACACACGCATTGTGCCATACTGTTGACGCGGTTGGCAGGCTACAAACACACGCATGGTGCCATACTGTTGACGCGGTTGGCTGGCTACAAACACACGCATATGCGATACTGTTGACGCGGTTGGCTGGCTACAAACACACACGTGGTGTGATACTGTTGACGCGGTTGGCTGGCTACAAACACACACATGGTGCCATACTGTTGACGCGGTTGGCTGGCTACAAACACACACATGGTGCCATACTGTTGACGCGGTTGGCAGGCTACAAACACACACATGGTGCGATACTGTTGCCGCGGTTGGCTGGCTATGAACACACACGTGGTGCGATACTGTTGACGCGGTTGGCAGGCTATGAACACACACGTGGTGCGATACTGTTGACGCGGTTGGCAGGCTATGAACACACACGTGGTGCGATACTGTTGACGCGGTTGGCTGGCTACAAACACACACATGGTGCCATACTGTTGACGCGGTTGGCTGGCTACAAACACACACATGGTGCCATACTGTTGACGCGGTTGGCTGGCTACAAACACACACTTTGTGCCATACTGTTGACGCGGTTGGCTGGCTACAAACACACACATGGTGCGATACTGTTGACGCGGTTGGCAGGCTACAAACACACACATGGTGCAATACTGTTGACGCGGTTGGCTGGCTACAAACACACGCATGGTGCGATACTGTTGACGCGGTTGGCTGGCTACAAACACACACATGGTGCGATACTGTTGACGCGGTTGGCTGGCTACAAACACACACATGGTGCCATACTGTTGACGCGGTTGGCTGGCTACAAACACACACATGGCAGGCTACGAACACACACATGGTGCCATACTGTTGACGCGGTTGGCTGGCTACGAACACACGCATGGCAGGCTACAAACACACGCATGGTGCGATACTGTTGACTCTGTAGGCTGGCGCCATTACTCTGAGGTATCTTGGCGCGCAACACCACCCAAGCACTCGAATTCAGGACAGGGGGGATGACACCTTCATTTTCAGGACAATACAGATAGTACTAGAGTGGCAAACTGTACCCAGGCCCAAATATACAAGTTTACATTGAATGTATGTTTTCCTGTAGAAATAATGCCTATTTGCCTAGATCGCCTAGTTCACGACTACAAATACATTTGTATAGCTCAAGTTTCCTAGGTCAGTCGACAAGACCTTGGTCAACCAATTTATTAGATGAATAAAACGTGATATTTGTCGGTGTCTCTCACGTGTGCAGTGTTTCTCAATTCACCTGCTGCTTGTTAATCCATCCGCATGTCATGTGAACTTCATTCGAATAACTAGGTCATGGAGAATACTATAATGTTTAAGGAGCAGATAGTCTGTTGTTGAACAAAATGGGGAACAACAACGATATTGCACCTCCAAGCCTTGTCGACTAGGAATAGACCAACTGTAGGAAACTTGAGCTATTGTTTGTAGACTATAAATGCTTTTTTTCTCAACTTGAATATATCAATTCAACATACATGAAGTTGTTCTCGTATTTTGTGGTAGTTTGTCATGCTAGTGATACATTTTTTGCTCACAATTTGCAGGCGTCTTACTTCCTGAGTAGGCTTGCGCCAAGATCAGGTTCCACATGCGTGCTAGGTTTCTAGATTCACCTGCTGCCAGCTGTTCATTCCATCCATTTGTCAGGAAAGTGAACTACGTAAGAAGAAACAGGTAAATACAATATAAACAGTTATTATGTAGACTATTACAGGGCAGGTAGATTTTGTCAACAACTGGGGAGATACAGTAATACTGCACCTATAGGGACTCCAGGAAATGTGGTCTCTGTCCACAACAAGATAAAATAAATACTTAGGAAAGAATTATGCACTGTGCCTCAGTGACTATGAAATTACATCCTTTATCCCTGTTGGTGGAAAACAAAGAATGTCAACCAAATATCTCAGGTCACACAAAGCCGTAGAGAGCGGAAGTTTTTACGGAGAGCAACACAGAACAGAACACCCTCTCATCCAGGATTAAGAGTTGATTGAGCTATGCTGAGTAGTTGACAGAGGAGATGATGCTTCTCAGAGCTGAGGAAGGATAGGGGGTCAAATAAGTTATTTGTATCACTACATCCTGTTGAAACCATATACAACTGCATTTCATTTTCTGTGAGGGTATTTTCACACTTTTCACAAGCCTTCTTTGGGTCAATTTATTCCAATGGAGCGATTGCTACATTTAAGAGTTGTCATGAAATGTGTTTTCAATGTATTTATTAACTTCAACCCACAGAGTGTATTAAACTCAAAGGACAGTAGGGCGTTGTGCACATATACATTTGCATAGCCTTTGCAGAGCCAGAAACCGAAGCAGCAGTGAGTCAGTCACTTCTGTGCTTAAGAAACTGTTGGCTATCACATTACTTGAAAAACAGCGTTTGGCATATAGGGGATAACAGCTTTTTACAACCAATTGTCTGGGCCTCTCACAGCATGTAGTTCTACGACCCCTATAAAACATTCATACACTCATCTCTATTAGTAACTAAGAAAAACAAATCACCAAATGAAAAACATGAATTTGAAAAATGTCAATATGTGTACAGGAAATTCTACAAAGTATCCCTTTATCTGAAAAGTTCTAATCTTTCCCTTATTTATAGTGATAAAGAGGAATGGAGAAGAATAGACACAGGAAGTTTGAACTATCTAGTTATGACCCATAGTAATGCGTAAGGATATCCCGTGGTCTTTCTTTTCTAATGTGTGTAATGTGGACTACACACTGCATCACTTTCACCTGGTTATTACGCAGAGGGCAGTTACAAAAACGTAGGCACACTTGTTACAATATACATTTTCCCTCACATATACAAAGCCCAGATTCAATAGCTTCACATGTTTTCAACCACATCCAATGGAGCAGTGTTCAGTGTGAAAAAGTGTAGCATTACATTCTCTCACAAGGTATGAGATAGGTTTGGTTTTGCTACTTCAGCAGAAACTTGTGGAAGTCATGTGGATACCATAGGAACGGAATATAGGAATACCGATTTGAATAATAAAGGGAATAATAATTGTCTATCTCCGATAATAAAAAAAACTGCACTTAAACCTTAATTCTCCTAGATGCATTTCAAAGATTACAGTCTGTAGATCTGAACACACTAACAACAGAAGGAAATTGAAGATATGATAGTACAGTCTGATATGAAACGTTTTGTGCTATAGGTGCAGCGTATGGCTACAGTGAAAATTCTCTGCAATAACAGCATACAAAAAAATATTTACAATTTTCACTCAATTGATTCCACAACTTTTTAAAAAGATTGTTTTTCTTCATTCATTTTGCAATTTTGTTCTGCACAGGTTCCAGTCACTGGCAAAAAATTAGACTCAAATTCTCCAAGATCGGTGCAGTGTGAGGAGTCATGGACACTTTTGGCAGCGTGAGTACAGTTTCACGTCTAGCCGAACACGGGGGTCAGGCCTTCATACCTCCATTTCCTCTGAAGGTGCTGGGGCAGGCTGACCATTGACATTAAGCATTCCTCCAAGCTGCCGCTGAGATCTCAATGGGGGATTGAGTGTGTAGCCACTGTAGAGAGTTCTCAAGGAGAGGGAACAAAAAGCCTCTTGAAAATCCCAAGTTCCCATGATCCTTGGTTTTCATTACTTGGATTAGGGCACACAAAAGTCCATATTTCTGTGATTTATTTTTGCCTCTTGCCAAGTGTTCAACAATACATTTGTGAGATTTCCCTTGTTTTGGGAGTGAAATGTTTCAAGTGGATTTGATATTTATGATCTGTGTATGTCCTTGTTTTACTCCACATTCAGACCAGGGAATGTCTGGTCCGTGGTGTATTCTGGGTCTTGGGAACATTTCTTTCAGCCATTCGAGCAGCCTGTAGTGAGATTTTCTCATGGAAAGTTTTCTATGTCATATTTCAAGGTTCTCTCTGTAAAGTACATAATCTGCTGTCATCAAAGGAGCACACATGCATAAATAATTGCCTAATTCACTTAAAGGGGCCAGCATAGATTAATTAAGCCTGAATACTAATGATGTTTTTCTGACTACACCAACTGGCACTGTCATTGTTGAATGTGAAACTGTTTGGTGGATAACAATTACCACAAACTTATAAAGCTATTTATACCCTCTAAATGAAAATAGGTTTTTGTTGTAAATGACATTTTAAAGAATATGTTTTGACGAAGTTGTAGGACAGAAATGTCAGCCTTTCCGTAGTGTTTTAAAATCAAGGAGATACTGTACTATACGCCTCTGTTTATATGGTATTTCCATCGTTCACATTTTGCTGATATGACTTATTTCAAACGGATAGCTTTTCATGTGGTACAATTTCTGAATTGGCCACTGCATATGTATTTGAAAGTACTTAAAGCGGGCCTACATAACATATGACAATCAAAGCCATTTCTGCCAGCATTGATTAGGCAATATGTTGTTTAGTTCAGTCCCAGCCTGCACAAATCCTTCACTACACAACTATATACCTGTCAAACACTTGCATATAAATTGAAAGAATATTCAATTCCATTTTTCAATGTATGTATGCATCCATTTACCCTCTGTGTAGCAGCTTTTTTCCTTTCATGGGCCAGATTGGGAGAGTATTCTGCAAACTAATAGACAATGCTGCTATATCTGAATGACTTGAAAAACAGTTGTTCAGATTAGGAGCTCTCTAATTAAATCTAAGGATAGACAGAACACTCCAGCATCGGTACAGGCCTAATGTATTCGCCCCTTTAAACCCCAATAAATCTGTCATTCCAGAGAGTCTCCTGTCTTTGACTCTGTGCCTGCTACACAGACTGCTGTCTGTAAGTGGCAGGCTTTAAGTTGCTTGTTTCTGACACAGCGGACGTGGGCTGTCTGCGCTCCCCTCTTCAGCAGATAGGGATGAGGGCGACAGCTCAGAGCGGTGGCTTGTTTACAGCCGGATAGAAGAAAACAGCCAGACATAAATGAGGGTTGACGGTTTCATGAAGCACAATTGGATGATGGCAGATTCAATGTGACTGGCCTGAACTGGGCGATGATCCGTACAGTATGCAAAATTCACTTTCTAGCTGGTCTGTGCCCACCAGTCTAGTAGCAGTCTTCTCCCTGAGCCCTCACAGCTCCGGCTTTGAATGGAACCCAAACTGAACAAGGCATTGTTGTGCCCAATTCCTTTTGACAACAATCACATTCAGATTTTTCTTGTCACAAGTTATAAATAATGTTTGTTCTCGTCTTGACCGCAAATTAAAAAAAATTATGTGTAAACTCAATGAGGGGTTGATGAAACATGGTTTTGAGCAGCAGAGGATTGGATGACAACAATTAATTCAGGGCATTTTTGCTATATTTTCAGGGCTTGTTATAATACACCAGATATTCTTGGCACATGACTCCAATACAGCACCATTAATTTAATATATGTATGTTCATTAGAAAGCCATGTCAGAAGATATTTGCCCCTCTGTAGTTTATCCTGCGTGTGACATTGTTAGATTTGGTACAGTTGCTCAGATCCCTAAAATACAAGCTGGCAGAATTATGTCACCACTAGAACCTTCTTCTCACCTGCATGCTTATTGTTTTAGATATGAAACATCTGCGTCCTGTTAGAGCACACTGGGTGATTGTCGTGTTAAAAGGGACATGCTGTCTCTGCTAGTGGAAACTAAGGAAGGACAAGGGAAACATTAGATGGAGTGGATTATGTAGAGTTTTATGAATTCTATTTTTAGGGACAGCGACCAAAAGCGTTCTGCTCACGGCATGTATACTCCCCATGGTTATTTTTACTGACATGGTTACTGAGGTTTTTTAGAAGCAGGAACTGGACTCAAGGGGATACATTCATGCAAATCTCAAAAAAATAGTGGAAAATAGAGCTAAGTTAACTACATGCTGAGGAATGATGACAAACTCTCATTTTGTTTTGTCGCCAGCCAGCACTTCTGATGTGTATATTTACACTTCAAATTCATGAGTTTGTCTTTTGATTTTGCTCATTGATGTTGCTCATCTGTTGCTCATCTGCATTTTCTGCGGCGCAGGAAAATTCTCAGCAACGAAAGAGAGATCAAATTAAGATTCTTCATCTGTCTCTTTAAAGGCAGTGTTAAAGGCAATTTTATATTTTTATATTTTCTATAGGGAAGGCAGCAAATAAGGATATTTTTCATAATTAGGAGGATGTATATTTAATTTTGGCCTAAGATAAAACAATGCGTGATAATTAAATGGGATTTAGGCTGAGGTAAAGTGTTTTTCACCTCCCTCTTCAAAGTGCCTTAGTCTCAAGGGCAAAAACAATGATTTGAAAAATAAAGACAGGCTATCCGCCCTCATTGCGCTAATTTGATGATTAATTACACTACAGATGTAGGATCTTAATTTGAGCCAGTTTGCTAAAGCAGCAACAGGAAATGTGAATTATTTTGTGGATTATAATTAATTTCACTTTTTTGTAGGGGTTGATACATTTTACGTCAGGGCAAATCAAGTCTGACATTTTAAAGTGGAAATTACAAACTTTAGAATCCTTTTTAAACCTTGAATATACTACACGTTTCCTGCTGTGCAGGAAAATTCTCATCAATAAAAGAGTGATCAAATTGAGATCCTACATGTGCAGCTAACCAAGACCAGCCCCCAATAATGTCTCAATGTGTCAACTGTACTTACTGTACTAACCCTACGATATCACATACACATACCTACTGTCATGTACTGTGCATTCCTCACCATAATGCATTATTGCATATGGTATACAGTGTTTTTCAAACGTAGATAGCTGTTTCATTGTGTATTCATCTCCATTTCTCCTTGATGAATTCTCAGAAGTATGATTTGTAGGTTGCCCACCACCACCACCACCACCACCACCACCACCACCGCCATCACCATCAACATCAACACCACCACCATCACCATCAACACCACCACCACCACCAACACCATCACCACCACCACCAACACCATCAACACCACCACCACCACCACCACCACCACCACCACCATCAACACCACCATCACCATCAACACCACCACCACCACCACCACCATCAACACCACCACCACCATCACCATTAACACCACCACCAACACCACCAACACCATCAACACCACCAACACCACCATCACCACCACCATCAACATCACCACCAACACCTCCACGACCACCATCACCACCAACACCACCACCACCATCACCATCAACACCACCACCAACACCACCACCACCATCAACACCACCAACACCACCATCAACATCACCACCAACACCTCCACGACCACCATCACCACCAACACCACCACCACCATCACCATCAACACCACCACCAACACCACCACCACCATCAACACCACCAACACCACCATCAACATCACCACCAACACCTCCACGACCACCATCACCACCAACACCTCCACGACCACCATCACCACCAACAACAACAACACCACCACCACCAACACCACCACCAACACCACCACCACCATCAACACCACCAACACCACCATCACCACCACCACCACCAACACCACCAACACCACCATCACCACCACCATCAACATCACCACCAACACCTCCACGACCACCATCACCACCAACACCTCCACGACCACCATCACCACCAACAACAACAACACCACCAACAACAACAACAACAATCCAGGCACCATTTTGCATGCTGCTGCATCTTTTTGTAATTACTAACTCGGCCTGTTACGCAATCATGTAAACTGGTGCATAAACAAAGCCATGTTCATCGTGTCATTTCCCTATTAGCAAAGTCATGACTTGCTTGTTTCTCAAGTTGGGGTACTATTATAACTTCCTCATGTACTTTTGGATATGAACCAAAAACTGAACAGTGTGTTAAAAATATATATTTGACACTGGAAAAGGAAACTGAATCCACACACTTAGTGTCTCTGGTCTGTGTTTAAAGACTTACTGTTGTCTACAACTGGGAGAAATTGATTGGAACGCAGTGGAAAGAGAAAATGGTTTTTAAATAAGTTACAATTAGATAACAATTCATCTCTGTGGTATAAATGAATGTGTTGCTTTAGGGCTTGTTGGATGTAAAAACAGATTAAGAAAACTGCTCTTTCCAGATTGGAACGTGTCCTCCACTATTTTAATTGCTCTGTCATTTAGAATAAAAATAAAATAAAAAAAACACCTCGTCCCCCACTACCCCTGATTTTGTCTTTGAAATTAAATATTGTATAGAAATGCTGTTGATGGGAATGGGTACAGTTCATCATCACAATCTGCATAAATGATTGTTGAAAGTGAAGTTGAAAATGCTTTGAGGGCTATAGAGACGTGTATGTACAGGACAATCAACATCCATAATAAAAACCACTACTTTAGTGGTTTACCTTGGCTGTTCTTAGTGGTTTTTTGTGTGTTTTTTCCCCCCCACAGAAATGAGACTCACCATTTGATCCACCATTTGTTGATTTCAAATGGGACATGTTTTTTCTACATTTCTAGTTTCTATTCCATAACATACCGCTCTCAAAGACCTCTCTCAATGGGATGACATTGCCTCCAAGAGTTTTGAAGCATATGATGTCAAACTCTTTAATATTGCACTGAAGTGGTCATTGAGAAAGAGCATTTATAGGCCATGTACAGCTATAGTTGGCTTTCAGTGATTAAGGTTTGTATTTCCCCGTTTTCTGTGTTAACTACTACTGTTACATTGTGGACATGTACTATAGGCCATTGAATGGACTTCGGTATGGAAGGGGCAAAGGGACACTTAATTTAACTCCTTCGGAGCACTCTGAATGGATCATAGCAAAGCTATTTTAGGAAGAGTTACAATATGCTGTGGTTAAGTGAAAATGTTCCATGATGCTTGTGGATGTACATCAAAGTTAACAAACAGCTATGGACCCCAGTTACTTCAGGAGGGCATGGGATATTATGAAAGGTTCGCTACAAGTTGGCTTGTGTTATGGCTTTGCTATGCAATTTGCTTTGTATCACATACAGCGATTGCAATAAATACAGTACAGAATATTTTTCAAAGCATCACAAAGAATAACTCTGATTTAAGGAGCCTTATTCTCCAGTCTTTTTAGGATGTGTTTATGAGAATGAATCTTGACACTCACAAAGACTGTGTAAAAAATTGATGATTTGTGTGTTGTCTCATGGGAAAAAAGGAGGAAGTATTTTATTGTGACCTTCATTACACATTCAACTTTCTTATCTATTTATGTGATTTTTTTAATCCACTCCTGTTGTTCAATTAGTGCTTGACCCCTTTAGCGGCGATGTAAATAAATTACATTTCAGTGTTGTCCCATATTTAAAATATTGCGTTTAGTTGCGGATCATAAATGATGATCTTCATTCTGCAGCTAATTTATTCATTTAACAATTTCCCTCCAGAAGTTACGGCATAAGGCTCTGCAGCAACCTAAGCAGAAGAAATCCAAGTCGGCTGAATTTCTGATGGGTGAGCCCTGCTTGATGAGTTATTGCTCATAATTTGTGTAAGGATTAATTAACTAATTACAGACGAATGGCTTTGGGCAAAATTTTGCTCTTGCTTGTCAGGGCACAATTTGTAATTATTTTAATCATTTCTTCTTCTCTTTTTTCCTCCCTGCAAGATTCAGATTTAATTTGAACCTAATTGTGTTTTAGTGACATTCGAGGAGGACGCGCTTAAGTATTTTGGCGGAGAAGAATCACTAGAAGGAATGTTCTGCTGTCATTAAATGTACTTTGGTATAATGCTCCGCTTCTGACCTTCCTGTTGTGCTGTGTTTTATTCTCCTTTCACAGGGGGAGACTGCTGCAGTGGAAGGCATTGAAAAACCTGCCTTCGATGGCAGCTACAGCACAGAGCTTTCAGCTTCTTTGACTTCAAGCAGGGAGAGAAATTTGACATGACAGGCAAGATAGCACCCTTGCAGCTCACCAACAAAAAAATGGAACTGTGAGCCCCTGCCAAACCAAGAGGTGAAGTTTCATTCTTCATTAGCCTCAAACTCATTGACAGTGGATTTGTTCCTGATCGAACCTTTTGGGTTTCTGAAGGCCTGGACCTCACATTCCAAAGCTAACGTGTCCTAACAAGTACCCCTCTTATAACTTCCACCTAACTGGAGAATGTCACAAGAGTGGGTGTTCCAGAACGGAATCAGCCTCCCGACTCCCGTTCTAACACTATTCTGCCTTCTGGAGGGCTGGAGTCATCAGAGTATTTACATAGCCTTCCCATACCAGCATATACACACTGTCTATATAGTGTATTGTGTACATAAGTCTAATGAAACAGAGCTGACCTGCCATCATGCAGAAAAAAATGGCCCCTTGTAATTCACTGTGTCAGTGAGACTCTTCAGCAATATTATGTAACACATGCTTTGGTCTTCATAGGTCACACAAGTCAGGTATTTTAAGATTGAATTAGTAATGTACAGTAGTAAATAATTTAAGTGTACTTTCAGTAGAGAGAAGCTTCCAACATTTGGCCATTTCACACACACAAACACAAACACACACACACACTCACACTTTTTCCAGAGATGTTAAGAATAATTTTGGTCTCCTGGCTAAGCTTAGGATAATGAGTCTTAAGGCCCCTTGGCAATTTTTTTCATGGTTGTGTCTGTTACTTGACAAAGTTATGGGATCATTCTACAAGATTTAAAGAAAGATAACACTGCCAGATGGAGTGAAAGAAACTGTCGGGGTTTAAACCACGAACACTGATGCATAGACACATCATAACAAATGATCCTAAACAGGTATCTCCAGTTCTCCAGGTATATTTTAGACTTTCCATGTGGCGGATTGCCATTTATTGTCATGAGTGTTGCCCTGGAGCGGTTTCCGCTAGATGGGCCAGCTGCAAAGTCAAAACTGTCTTTATTGTAAAAATTCCTGAAAACAAAAAAATGCATTTAAGGTTAGGGTTAGACATTCGTGTTAGCAGTGTGGTTAAGGTTAGGGTTAGGTTTACAATTACTTTGTGCCAGCAAATGACCACTCTGTCGAGTTTCCTCGAGGGCAATATTCATGACAATAAGTGCCAATTTGCCAATTTGTGTTACCCCATGGTCACAGAAAAATTCTACAGTCTATTTTACACTGAAGAAACATGGCTTTTCCTCAGATCTGGTGAATTAGAGTAGTTTTAATTAGTGGAATTTTATTTAGCGGAGCAGACCTCATTCCGGCCTAGTTCTTTACCCGCCTCCCAACACACACACACTAAATGCTGTTGAACTGATCCAACTGATTCAGTAGACGTAGTGTCAGCCATCGGCACGCCAGGCAGGGAGCAGGGCAGAGAGGGGCTTTGATGAATCCCAGGGGAAGTCTTCTCTCATCAGAGATTAAATCGATAGCATCTGCCCCTCACGGCTCTGAACTGTCAGGGAGATGTTATGACTTGCACTTATTAGAAAAGGAAAGAGAGGAGAAACGTTAATATTCTGAGACGCCGAGGCCCCCTGTGCAAAATCAATCATTCATGGGAAACTTTTCTCAATGGATGTGCCTCTCGTGTAGATGGTGTGTCTAGGTGTGTGTGTGTACCCCCAAAGTTAACACTGAAAAAGACCCTTCTAGTTCTGAATAAGAGCTAAATGAAAGAGTAGTGTCTCATCAGTAATGGATCAAGGCTTCTTTAGAAATGATACATTTATACGGAGGGCTAATAAAATATGTGCATTACTGAGATAAAACGTCACTTCTACAGATGTGCATCATGAGCAATGCTACAATTCCAAAAGGGTCAGACGTATATGTATATTTTTTTATAATCTAACATTACATCTAACATTGCATCGTACATCTAATATTACATCTAACAGTATATCTAACATCACATCTAACATTACATCTAACATCACATCTAACATTATATCTAACGTTACATCTAACATTACATCTAACATTACATCTAACATCACATCTAACATCACATCTAACATCACATCTAACATCACATCTAACATCACATCTAACATCACATCTACCATTATATTAAACATTACATATATCATTACATCTAATATTACATCTAACATTACATCTAACATTATATTTAACATTTTATTTAACATCACATCTAACATTACATCTAACATTCCATCTAACATTAAATCAAACATTACATCTAACATTATATCTTACATCTAACATCACATCTAACATTATATTAAACATTACATATATCATTACATCTAATATTACATCTAACATTATATTAAACATTATATTAAACATTACATCTAGCATTACATCAAACATTACATCAAACATTACATTAAACATTACATTAAACATTGCGTTAAACATTTTATTAAACCATACATCTAACATTGCATCTAACATTGCATCTAACATTACATTAAACATTACATCTAACATTGCATCTAACATTACATCTAACATTGCATCTAACATTACATTAAACATTACATCTAAAATTGCATCTAACATTACATCTAACATTGCATCTAACATTACATTAAACATTACATCTAACATTGCATCTAACATTACATTAAACATTACATCTAACATTGTATCTAACATTACATTAAACATTACATCTAACATTACATCTAACATTACATCTAACATTGCATCTAACATTACATTAAACATTACATTAAACATTGCATCTAACATTACACCTAACATTACATTAAACATTACATCTAACATTGCATCTAACATTACATCTAACATTGCATCTAACATTACATTAAACATTACATCTAACACTGCATCTAACATTACATTAAACATTACATCTAACATTGTATCTAACATTACATTAAACATTACATCTAACATTACATCTAACATTACATCTAACATTGCATCTAACATTACATTAAACATTACATTAAACATTACATCTAACATTACGTCTAACATTACATTAAACATTACATCTAACATTGCATCTAACATTACATCTAACATTACATCTAACATTACATTAAACATTACATCTAACATTGCATCTAACATTATATTAAACATTACATATATCATCACATCTAACATTACATCCAACATTACATCTAGCATTACGTCTAACATTATATTTAACATTATATTAAACATTACATCTAACATTACATCTAACACTACATCTAACATTGCATCTTCCATCTAACATAATATCTTACATCTAACGCCACATCTAACGCCACATCTTACATCTAACACTACATATATCATCTAACATTACATCTAACACTACATCTAACATTACATCTAGATCTAACATTACATCTAACATTACTTCAAACATTACATCTAAAGTTATATCTTACATCAAACAATACATCTAGCATTATATTAAACATTACATCTAACATTACATCTAGCATTATATCTTACATCCATTATTACACCTAACATTACACCTAACATTACATATTATATCTAGCATTATATTAAACATTACATCTAATATTACATCTAACATATATTACATCTAACATCTAACATTACATATAACATTACATCTAACATTACATCTAACATTATATCTTACATCCAGTTTTACACCTAACATTACACCTAATATTACATATTATATCTAACATTACATCTAACATTACATCTAACATTACAGCTAACATCATATTAAACATTACATCTAACATTACATCTACATTACATCTAGCAATAATTTAACATTATATATTATATCTATCACATCTAACATTACATCTAACATTACATTAAGCATTACATTAAACATTATATTAAACATTACATTTAACAGTACAGCTAACATCACATCTAACATTACATCTAACATTTCATTGTACATCTAACATTACACCTAACATTACATCTAGCATTACATCTAACATTACATCTAGCATTACATCTAACATTACATTAAACATTACATTAAATATTACATTAAACATTATATTAAACATTACATTTGACATTACATCTAACATTACATCAAAAATTACATCAAACATTACATTAAACATTTTATTAAACATCACATCTAACATTTCATCTAACATTACATCTTCCATCTAACATTATATCTTACATCTAACGCCACATCTAACGCCACATCTTACATCTAACACTACATATATCATCTAACATTACATCTAACATTACATCTAATGCCACATCTAACGCCACATCTTACATCTAACACTACATATATCATCTAACATTACATCTAACATTATATTTAACATTACATCTAACATTATATTAAACATTACATCTAGCGTTACATATAACATTACATCTAACATTACATCTAAAATTACATATAACAGTATATCTTACATATAACATTACATCTAACATTACATCTAACATCTAACACTACATCTAACATTACATTTCACATCTAACATTACATATAACATTATATCTAACATTACATCTAACATCTAACACTACATCTAACACTACATCTACCATTATATCTAACATTACATCTAACATCTAACACTACATCTAACACTACATCTACCATTATATCTAACATTACATCTAATGCCACATCTAACGCCACATCTTACATCTAACACTACATATATCATCTAACATTACATCTAACATTATATTTAACATTACATCTAACATTATATTAAACATTACATCTAGCGTTACATATAACATTACATCTAACATTACATCTAAAATTACATATAACAGTATATCTTACATATAACATTACATCTAACATTACATCTAACATCTAACACTACATCTAACATTACATTTCGCATCTAACATTACATATAACATTATATCTAACATTACATCTAACATCTAACACTACATCTAACACTACATCTACCATTATATCTAACATTACATCTAACATCTAACACTACATCTACCATTATATCTAACATTACATCTAACATCTAACACTACATCTAACACTACATCTACCATTATATCTAACATTACATCTAACATCTAACACTACATCTAACATTACATCTACCATTATATTACACATCACATCTAACATTATATTACACATCACATCTAACATTCCATCTAACATTATACTAAACATTATATCTAACATTATACTAAACATTATATCTAACATTATATTAAACATTACACCTAACATTACATCCACCATTACATCTAACATTACATCTAACATTATAATAAACATTACATCTAGCATTACATCTATCATTATATTAAACATTACTTCTAACATTACATCTAACATTACATCTAACATTATATTAAGCATTACATCTAACATTTCTTCTAACATTACATCTAACATTACATCTACAGTTCCATCTAACATTATATCTGGTGTGGGTTATTGATAGCTAGCATGTGAGAACAGGGAATTTACGTTTTTATTAGAGGGGGGAAACTGTTTAGCTACTGTAAATCAAAGATATGATTCAAAGACAAGATATTTGAGAGCTGCCGCCATTATGCAAATTTTGATTGAAGAAAGGCTTTCATTACCTCAAAGATATTGTAGCGAAATTGTTAAATCTGTTTTGACGACGTAAAGGGACTTGCATGTGAATTTCACAGTTAATTTATGATATCACTTAAATGTATAAGTTCAGCAATGAGTATACAGGACTCCAGCCTAATATGTGTCTCTGTTTGACAATTTGTAACTGGTGTTCATCAGTGAGGAAGGTATGTAGAAAAGCTTGTGCAGTGTGTTACATAAACACAGATAGAAGCCCACAGAACTGTTGGTGGCCTACAGATAGAAGCCCACAGAACTGTTGGTGGCCTACAGATAGAAGCCCACAGAACTGTTGGTGGCCTACAGATAGAAGCCCACAGAACTGTTGGTGGCCTACAGATAGAAGCCCACAGAACTGTTGGTGGCCTACAGATAGAAGCCCACAGAACTGTTGGTGGCCTACAGATAGAAGCCCACAGAACTGTTGGTGGCCTACAGATAGAAGCCCACAGAACTGTTGGTGGCCAACAGATAGAAGCCCACAGAACTGTTGGTGGGTGGGTAGTGGCAAAGTAGAGGTCCTAAGCAAACATACTAACTACACATTTACATTTGTCTGAGCTTTGATCCTCTCCTTCTAATATAAATGTGATCCTTGTGTGAAAAATATGATTTAACGCACCCCTCTTAATTTAGCCCGACTGAGTAATACAAGTAAAACCATTTAGATTAGGGATATACTCTGTGAAATATCCAAGGCCAGGAGAATAATTTGTGGTTAAGAAAGCAGCGCAGTGGGGTGTACCTGTTTAAGAGAAAGACCCCTTGAGGTGCTGGATTCCCATAAATCCTAGCAGAGCAGCTTTGATGCTCATAGGTCAGCGATTGCTAATAAGAAGTCAATGGGACACGGGTTAAGTTATTTTCCCTGTCTGCCTCCACTCGGCCCAAACCGACCGGGTTCTCCTGGCCATCGACCCCAGAGCTTTAGAGGGGTATTGACTTTGAAATTCCAGGTACTTTTCACTTGTACATTTTCTCATTAGTTCCCTTTGAACACAAGTAACATATGCCAATCGTATTTAAGAGATTGCCTGACATGACCTTTCGCTGCATGCTAATTAGGCCCCTGATTTCTGCTGGGCCCCGTTGAGCTGCGCTCATGTGAACGGACCGACCGGCCAGGCTTATCAGGTAGCAAGGCGCTGACTCTGACTGGCCAGTCTCAACAGTGTGGCTTTCAAAATGATCATTTCACTTCATATGCTTCTAATAACCACTGACCTCCACCAACCTATCCCACCCACCCACCTTCCTCCTCCCTCTTTCTCGCTCTCGCCTGGCTTAGTTTCCACAGGAAATGAACATGACCGAAATTACTTTGACCCAGTGCTGGTACAGGAAACCAACCCAAGGCGGAGCGGGATGGCAGAGGTCGGCACAGAAGATGAGCTGGAATTAAATATATGCCATTATTCATCGCAATAGTTCTCGGTTCATTAAAGTGAGGTGAAAAAGATCAGTCATTTGCCAGACAGTTTCTGACGCGCAGGACTATGTAAATACATTTACTGCTGATGGTCCAAGAGATGGCTCATACATTGACGAAGTTCACGTACAATTGGTCATTTTCATTGACGAAGGTCACGTATCATTGGTCAGTTTCATTTCGCTCCGGCTTTCCTTGCTCTCTCTCTTCAAATGACAGGTACCAGACACAGAGCCATGTCAATAGCCCCCCCCCCCCCACCCCCCACCCCATGCCTATTAAAACCATGCTCTTGGGAGTTAAGTAATATGCATGTTATAATGAAACATGGCTATGAACAGGGAAGCCATTTCATCTTTAGGATATCACTGCCTTTTAACATCAATGGATTTGTAATACTGAATCCCATCAAATGATGACAAGCAACATATAAGGCATATTACTGCACCTTTTTCATTACCTTTGTAGAAACTTTGTTCCATGCCTGTGTAACAGTATAACTTTAAACCGTCCCCTCGCCCCGACACGGGCGCGAACCAGGGACCCTCTGCACACATCAACAACGGTCACCCACGAAGCGTCGTTACCCATCGCTCCACAAAAGCCGCTGCCCTTGCAGAGCAAGGGGAAACCCTACTTCAAGTCTCAGAGCAAGTGACGTAACCGATTGAAACGCTATTAGCGCGTACCCGCTAACTAGCTAGCCATTTCACATCCGTTACACTCACCCCCCTTTCGACCGCCTCCTTTTCCGCAGCAACCAGTGATCCGGGTCACGGCACCAATGTAACAGTATAACTTTAAACCGTCCCCTCGCCCCGACACGGGTGCGAACCAGGGACCCTCTGCACACATCAACAACGGTCACCCACGAAGCGTCGTTACCCATCGCTCCACAAAAGCCACGGCCCTTGCAGAGCAAGGGGAAACCCTACTTCAAGTCTCAGAGCAAGTGACGTAACCGATTGAAACGCTATTAGCGCGTACCCGCTAACTAGCTAGCCATTTCACATCCGTTACACCTGACCAACCCCTATTACTCCATGAAGGAGAATGTTTGAATATTTACCAGCCTTGACAATTTGAATATCATTTCAAGCACACATACGTATATGCATATTCTATTAGTGTATTTAGTAAGAGTTGGAGAAGAAGTGTGCCATTGTGAGTTGAAGTAATACAGTGCACAGGTCAGATCAGGGATATTGTCTCTGTGTATTGAAACAGGTCAGATCAGGGATATTGTCTCTGTGTATTGAAACAAGTCAGATCAGGGATATTGTCTCTGTGTATTGAAACAGGTAAGATCAGGGATATTGCCTCTGTGTATTGAAACAGGTCAGATCAGGGATATTGCCTCTGCATATTGAAACAGGTCAGATCAGGGATATTGTCTCTGTCTATTGAAACAGGTAAGATCAGGGATATTGTCTCTGCATATTGAAACAGGTAAGATCAGGGATATTGCCTCTGTGTATTGAAACAGGTCAGATCAGGGATATTGTCTCTGTGTATTGAAACAGGTAAGATCAGGGATATTGTCTCTGTGTATTGAAACAGGTCAGATCAGGGATATTGCCTCTGTGTATTGAAACAGGTAAGATCAGGGATATTGTCTCTGTGTATTGAAACAGGTCAGATCAGGGATATTGTCTCTGTGTATTGAAACAGGTCAGATCAGGGATATTGTTTCTGTGTATTGAAACAGGTCAGATCAGGGATATTGTCTCTGTGTATTGAAACAGGTCAGATCAGGGATATTGTCTCTGTGTATTGAAACAGGTCAGATCAGGGATATTGCCTCTGCATATTGAAACAGGTAAGATCAGGGATATTGTCTCTGTGTATTGAAAAAGGTAAGATCAGGGATATTGTCTCTGCGTATTGAAACAGGTGAGATCAGGGATATTGCCTCTGCGTATTGAAACAGGTCGGTATTGTGGTGAAATGGAAGAGGAAAGCCTATGTAACTATTGTGACCTCGGAGAAATAGAGAATGAAACTAATTCGTTCATTCATAAAATGTCATTCATTATTTAATTCATAAAACATCATTAATTCATTCTTAACATGTCTGTAACGGCTGTCGTCGGGAGAAGGTGAAGACCAAGGTGCAGCGTGGTAAGTATTCATAATCGTTTTAATAAATACGAATACTAGAACAAAAAAACAACAAAACGACAAACGAACAGTTCTGCAAGGTGCAATACACAAAACAGAAAATAACTACCCACAAACACAGGTGGGAACAGGCTACCTAAGTATGGTTCTCAATCAGAGACAACGATTGACAGCTGCCTCTGATTGGGAACCATACCAGGCCAAACACATAGAAATACAACACACAGAACAAAACATAGAATGCCCACCCAAACTCACGCCCTGACCAACCAAAATAGAGACATAAAAAGGATCTCTAAGGTCAGGGCGTGACAATGTCATTAATTCATTCAATTAATTACTTCATAAAATGTCATTAATTCATTAATTGAATTACTTCATAAAATGTCATTCATTCATTCATACAGTTATCAGCAGATGATCTGACTTTTGTATTTGTTTGATTTGTAGAAATAATGAACCAAGATGTAAAGGCCTTATATTAGAAAATGGCTGAAATGCTGGATGCAGATGATGACACAACCATCATAGTCAGGTACAATCAACGCTCCAGATTTCCTACAAAAACACATTTAAAAAGTTTCAAAATACCCCAAAATTATTCAACCCCAAATATGGAGTCAATATGGAGTCGATTTCTCAATCGAAAACATAATGTTCATTCTCGGACTGAACAAAGAAGAACACTTTAAAGGAGCACACAGTAGAAGGACTTGTTCTTAGCTTTCCAGGCACAAGCCCATTGTGGTGCGGTATGCATGCCTTTTTCCATTAACAGGAGGTTCATTTGAACATGTGTTCAAACAGGGGTACACTGAGGTTGGTTTAAGCTGGCATTGTTCTGGGGGGAAAGACAAGACAGTCTCAACCGGATCCTGTTGACATGACGCATCTCTGTTGTAATTCCAGTACAGAAGTGATGGGCTTAGACCTGCTCTAACATGGTAGAATTTAGCCTGCTTGTATTATTCAGCATTGTCATGGATTTAGCTGTAGCAGCGAGATTAGCAGCCCTTTCCATTGTCTCAGAATGTACATGAAATCCGCTAAAGAAAAGTCAAGAGGATCTTAAATGAACAGTTTTATGCAATAGGCACAGGCATAATCCTTCGCTTGCCTGTTCTGCGAGCGCCCAACACCATCCAATGCCGGTGAGCTCTCCGGTGAGTCACAATAGACATCAAGACAATGACCTTATGCTTTTTTATGGATACCTCCCACCGGTATAGGCTGCAGTCTGACTAGGCAGGCTCTCTCTCTCTCTCTCCCCCTGATCTTGATGCATTGTGACTGGGCCGTGATTTTCTCTTCCTCTTACGGTTGTGAACAAAGCGCACACACAACAAGACGGGAGGGAAGAAACAGGACATGAATGAAATGGACACTGTCCAGTGCAAGTCATTTCAGTTGGGATTCCTGGATAAATCCTGTTCTGGGAGGTTGTCATCTCATCTTTTTACCTCTTGAATATTTAATCTCTGTTTGAGAAAGAAAATAATCACTTTAAGCATTGGCTTCGTCTGATTCACACATTGGACTGCACACGCTGACTGTACCTACAAGAGGGAATAACAACACGTCATAATCACTGTTAACAAGGCAAGGCAGTAGAGCAGAAGACACATTTGAATGTTGAATCCTTCCTACATTTATAACCGAGAACTAGCTAGCTTTGATTAAGGCATAGTTCTACTCTTGTTAATTCAGAACTATTACCAAAGCACAGAAGCCAGCAATGTCAGCCTTGCTTGACATTTCTCTCTGTGCTACAAAATAGTAAACTACCTCAGAATTTTTGAGACCAACATCAATACATGTGGGACACAGTGACAGTTTATATTGTGGAGCTGACACAGTGTTGAGAGTCTGTTTGTCTACCTCAGACTTTCTATGGAGAAAGTGCTGCATCAGTGGCGTTCTGAAAAGCTAGCTAGGCTAATCCACCTGAAATAATTAATTGATGCTTTAGCACTGCTGGTGATTTAGTGATGGACATTTACGGCTTTGACTTATATCCAGTTCCACACTGGATGCACAACAGTGGCAGTCAGTGCCGTTTAAGAGGAGGACATTTATTTTATTTTTTCATGAGCATGGCCATATTTCTATTACAGCATATTGGATGACTGATATTCATATTCCCAATATTCCCAATGTAACAGCGATAGGTTTAGTCTACTACATGATACTTGAATTTTCCCTATACCCATCATGAGGTTGCTACAACCTAGCCTGTGAATGTACAGTACGTTTACAAACGTAGGTGCACACAGGTCAAGAGACAAAATTCAGTTATGTTCATCCCCGTTTTGTTCCATTTGCTTCAGTTTAAGAAATGTTTTTCAACAGAATCGGCAGAATGAATACACCCCTGATCACGAGTAAACAGAGTTCACTCTCATAACTGCCACGTTGTATTCCTTCTCTTCTCTTCGCTTGTGGACTTCAATGCACAACAAATCAGCTGTATGTGACCAGGCGAAAAAACCTTTCCAAGCCAAACCATAACCTCTACACACAGCCTACATCGTTGTCCCCATATTAGCTAAAGTAACATCCTAGTCAACATAGCTAATAGAACTAATGCGTTAGTAAACCTGCTACAATCATGCAGTAACATTACAGCGTACAGTCATTTAGCACTTACACCGGCGTATGGTCCTCCCCTTCCTCTTCTGAAGAGCCTCCACTGAATTGCACACTGTCAGTGCAGTACAAGATGCGAGTTTGTCCTGTTTTTAAGCCACAACGGTTTGGGCTGTGCTTATGAGAAATAATGTTTCAGAGTACTCTGCATTAGAAATCTAAACTGTATGTGCTAGTGGCATCTTTTCTACTTTACTCCTGCATAGTACATATGTGTATGTTTATCAGTGTGTTTAGTTATACATTTGCTGTGTGTATAAGTGTATATATGTGTGTGTGTGTGTGTGTGTGTGTGTGTGTGTGTGTGTGTGTGTGTGTGTGTGTGTGTGTGTGTGTGTGTGTGTGTGTGTGTGTGTGTGTGTGTGTGTGTGTGTGTGTGTGTGTGTGTGTCCAGGTATGGTGCTAGCTCACAGGGAGGAGGCAGAGGTGTGGAATGTGAGGGCCGGTGATCCAGTGCTGCGTGTCGGTGCCGGTGCTGCAGGCCGTGGGCGCTTCACGGCGGCGGCGGTGGAGGAAATGGAAGAAGAGGTGATCCCCCGCTACGCCCAGCAGTTGAGGGAACGTATGCTGCCTGACATGATCACGCTTGGCAGCCTTTCACTGGAACAGGTCAGAGCCACAAAGAGGAATATCTCTGTCATCTCTCATATTCACCAGCACATTACATGTTCTGCCTAATGGACAACACTGGGTGCTTTGCTCCCCGCCCACCCACCTCTCACTGACATTTTGCCTCTGTGTTGTGTTCCATTTTCTGTTCCCTTTTTTTTTTGGGGGGGGGGGGGGCTTTTAAAAGTTGTCAGTTTGGTTTGTAATATACTGTAGTTGATGTAACTTTCAGATGCACCGAACTGAAATCTCTTTTTATGTAACTTTATTGAATTGCTCTTAAGCCCGGTTTACTCATCTTGAGCGCAGATTTGCGAAATTGATCGTATCATACATTGTTTGTGAAAATAGTATATCGTCCAAACAGTTCATTTGTTAGTGGATGCAGGGTTTGTTGTTTTTGAAGCCTGGATTTCTGCCTTGGTTTGTCAACCACTTCGTTAGTCTTTTCAGGAAAAATTGAGCATGACCATTTTTGTCCCCACCACTTGTTTTGGTAAAAGGGGATTTTGAGAACTACCTGTTAAGATCTGAAGAAGCTTATGAAATGAGTGTTCATCAGTTAAAATAATGGGGTGAAAACGAGAACAAGGGGTTTTCATTGTTCAGCGCTATTGAGGTTACTAAACCCAAATGTTAACGCATATCTAAACCGAAAAGAAACAACTATCCAGCATATTTATAATCTGACTTGAAAAGGGAGGAGTATTAAGGAGTTACAAATTAAAACCAAGAAGATGGAAGGAAAGTGAGAAATGGATGGATCTTCTGATGGTAAGACTTGAGTCATCGTTTCATGTTCTGATAATCAGTTCCCTCTATGGTAATACCGTATACTAGCAGGGATCAGTGTTTTATGCTAACATAATACGTATTCACTCCCCAACTGTTTTTCGCCCACATCTCATTGAAAGAACATTAGGCACCAGAGATTTTCCTGTCTATTTTGAAATAATAGGCCTTTTTTTCTCCCGTTTGTTACACACAAAACCTTTCATGGTCGCTCGCGAGATGCTGTCATTTAACAGTGTCAATGCGACTGAATAGCGGTGTAAACTTGCTGACTGAATGATACCGGCTATAAGGATTTATCAACCCGTTAGATGTCTGTAGGCTCCGGGCTGGCTGCTATTGATTGTCTGCAGATTGAATTACCACATTGTTTCACAGTTAGACGCTATGTACTTAATTCACACTTTAACCCCCTATCACAGAGCTTCCCCAAACTAAGTCTGTTTCTGAAAAGGCACCCTATTCCCTATATAGTACACTACTTTTAACCAGGGCTGCATAGGGTGCCATTTCAAACGCACACTAAGTGTTTGCTTTTATTTTTGGCAGGATGCAGCACATCTTCAAAGAGGAAGGATGTCTCAGGAAAAGGAGTGGGTGAGGAAGAACAGACTAATGTCCTTAAGGGGAAATGCAACGGTACTCGACTGTGTCCATAAAGGGCAGGATTACTTTGTGCTATGTCAAAAGGATATTTGCTGAAGTCGTGTCGTCGGTATTACCGAGATGATTTGAATACGTTGCGCCAGGTTCGCTGAGAGGCATTTTCATCTCCTTACTCTTATTGTGTTGTAAAGTTGTAAATGTAATTAACGCTTTTATAGTAATAACAGCCAGAGAAATTCCAAACATCTCAGTGAAATAGTTGTAATTCAAATAATGCACTTCTTTATCAGTGTCACTTCTGCACTGCGTTTTTTTTGTGAGTCTATTTATTTTTACCTGCTGCAAAATGTCCATGTTGACAACAAAGTTATCTTTCTTCCAATGGAACCCAAGGCCCAGTCACACAGAGACTGTGACTAACAGGAATGGATACTGCAAGACAGACTGTATGCAGTGATTCAACAGTACGTTCTCCATAGCTCTCATCTCACGCCATACTTAGAATGACTGTTATATGAATTTAATGACCATACATTGTTTAGAACGTCCACCATTTATTTGTACATTGAGAGGATGTAGTGTGACCGTAGCCTATAGGTGCACTCCGTTGCAATACATTGTCTGGGCTGCTGCATTGTGGGTAAATAGCTGGAGGCATGAAAATCTGTCTGTGTCACTGGACACAGAGGAACATCAGTTTGTGTTCCATCCACTTCATTCTGAGATCATGCATCTCCTCCCTCAGCCCAAAGGCAATAAGAGCATGATTTAGTTTGTTATTATGGCCTACCATGCGGCCTGACAGAATACAGCCAAATCAAGAGAATCTACATGAGCCTGCTGTGCTCACTGTTTACTGTGGGTGTTGGTTTGGACACAATGCCTGTCGGATGAATGCTGTTTGAGTTTAGCAAGGATGACCTTCTCCATGCAGCCTTATCCCCTGCAAATTCCTTCTGATATCATTGGTGGGTGGTTAATAGTCATGACAGACTTTTATACACATCACCAAGGGCTACATTTTCTGAGATTCAATGAGAAATTATCTTCCATTCTCTAGAATGGGAACGGGATGCCAAGCTGACTTTCGTTTTCTTTTTATAAAACGTGCAATTTATTTCCTTTCACTGTTTTTGATTTAACAGAGTAATTTCATTAGGGAGAGGGCCTCCATTTTGCTGCGTTGTTAACTGACAAAAGCACATGTAATACTTTTGATAGGGCAAGCAGAAAATACAGTTCGTGGCTGGCTTCAATGTTGTAATGATGAGCATTTATTTGCTGAATTATTCTTACTTTAAAGCCATCTTATCCACTTTAGCAGGCGGACCTATGATATTGCTTTATTTTGAGGAATTAAGAGAGGTGGCTGGGAGACGGAGCAGAGTAGCAGTTTATTATATTACCCCAGATAAGATTGAAAGGCCAAGCAGGCTGGAGAGAGAGAGAGAGAGAGAGAGAGAGAGAGCGAAAGAGAGAGAGAGCGAAAGAGAGAGAGAGCGAAAGAGAGAGTGGAAAGTGTTTGTTGTTGCGTTACTAGATTCTCCGCTGTTGGCTACAAAGTGGGAACAAGAGAGCACAATATGCAGGTGGCTGGTTAACAGGGTTACAGCTTGTGTTTCACAGCGCTGAGAGACAGTTGCTGAAAGCACTCAGGGAGCACAAAGGTGAAGTGATCGCCAAATACGGTGAGATGACAGAAGCCGGCATAACAACCATGGGCCAGGGAGCCAGACCTGGGCTGGCAGGTACGATCTGTTAACCCATACATTATCAGACACAAACAGGAAGTAACAGGGACATCAACAGGAAGAAACAGGGCAAATCAACAGGAAGTAAGAATATCTTGCAAAATGTATTTATGTGGTCCGAGAAACATATTTTTAAAGAAGTCAAGTTATATAATTATTTGAAATCCCTTCGGTCATGAATGTAATCTGTCTGCAGTGTTCCCTGTCTCTCGTAAGCATACGCATGAGCGAGCACGCACACACACACACACACACACACACACACACACACACACACACACACACACACACACACACACACACACACACACACACACACACACACACACACACACACACACACACACACACACACACACACACACACTCACCATGAGTGTTTACAATGGAACACTGGGCAAACCGACATCTCTCTTTCTCCTTTATTTTGGAGGTTGTTCTTCCCCCAGTGTGTAAAAACAAAATAAACAGGGAAAGAAGGGAGAGTGAGGAAGCAGCATCAGTAGAATCATCAGGCAGCATCAGTAGAACCATCAGGCATCAGTAGAATTGACAGGCAGCAGTAGAATCATCATGCAGCAGCAGTAGAATCATCATGCAGCAGCAGTAAAATCATCAGGCAGCAGCAGTACAATCATCAAGCAGCAGTATAATCATCAGGCAGCAGCAGTACAATCATCAAGCAGCAGTACAATCATCAGGCAGCAGTAGTACAATCATCAAGCAGCAGTACAATCATCAAGCAGCAGTACAATCATCAAGCAGCAGTACAATCATCAGGCAGCAGTACAATCATCAAGCAGCAGTACAATCATCAAGCAGCAGTACAATCATCAAGCAGCAGTACAATCATCAGGCAGCAGTACAATCATCAAGCAGCAGTACAATCATCATGCAGCAGCAGTACAATCATCAAGCAGCAGTACAATCATCATGCAGCAGCAGTACAATCATCAAGCAGTAGTACAATCATCAAGCAGTAGTACAATCATCAAGCAGCAGTACAATCATCAGGCAGCAGTAGAATCATCAAGCAGCAGTAGAATCATCAGGCAGCAGTAGAATCATCAGGCAGCAGTAGAATCATCAGGCAGCAGTAGAATCATCAGGCAGCAGTAGAACCATCAGGCAGCAGCAGTACAATCATCAGGCAGCATCAGTAGAAACATCAGGCAGCATCAATAGAATCCTCGGGCAGCAGTAGAATCATCAGGCAGCATCAATAGAAACATCAGGCAGCATCAGTAGAATCATCAGGCAGCATCAGTAGAATCATCAGGCAGCAGCAGTAGAATCATCAGGCAGCATCAGTAGAATCATCAGGCAGCAGCAGTAGAATCATCAGGCAGCATCAGTAGAATCATCAGGCAGCATCAGTAGAATCATCAGGCAGCAGCAGTAGAATTATCAGGCAGCAGTAGAATCATCAGGCAGCAGTAGAATCATCAGGCAGCAGTAGAATCATCAGGCAGCATCAGTAGAAACATCAGGCAGCAGTAGAATCATCAGGCAGCATCAGTAGAATCATCAGGCATCAGTAGAATCATTAAGCAGCGTCAGTAGAAACATCAGGCAGCAGTAGAATCATCAGGAAGCATTAGAATCATAGGCAGCATCAGTAGAATAATCAGGCAGCAGCAGTAGAATCATCAAGCAGCAGTACAATCATCAAGCAGCAGTACAATCATCAAGCAGCAGTACAATCATGCAGCAGCAGTACAATCATCATGCAGCAGCAGTACAATCATCATGCAGGAGCAGTACAATCATCAGGCAGCGGTACAATCATCAAGCAGCAGTACAATCATCAAGCAGCAGTACAATCATCGTGCAGCAGCAGTACAATCATCATGCAGCAGCAGTACAATCATCATGCAGCAGCAGTACAATCATCAGGCAGCGGTACAATCATCAAGCAGCAGTACAATCATCAACCAGCAGTACAATCATCAGGCAGCAGTAGTACAATCATCAAGCAGCAGTAGTACAATCATCAAGCAGCAGTACAATCATCATGCAGCAGCAGTACAATCATCAAGCAGCAGCAGTACAATCATCAGGCAGCAGTACAATCATCAGGCAGCAGTACAATCATCAAGCAGCAGTACAATCATCAAGCAGCAGTACAATCATCAGGCAGCAGCAGTACAATCATCAAGCAGCAGTACAATCATCAAGCAGCAGTGCAATCATCATGCAGCAGTACAATCATCAGGCAGCAGCAGTACAATCATCAAGCAGCAGTACAATCATCAGGCAGCAGTACAATCATCAAGCAGCAGTACAATCATCAAGCAGCAGTACAATCATGCAGCAGCAGTACAATCATCATGCAGCATTAGTACAATCATCAAGCAGCAGTACAATCATCAGGCAGCAGTACAATCATCAAGCAGCAGTACAATCATCATGCAGCAGCAGTGCAATCATCAAGCAGCATCAGTACAATCATCAAGCAGCAGTACAATCATCAAGCAGCAGTACAATCATCAAGCAGCAGTACAATCATCAAGCAGCAGTACAATCATCAGGCAGCAGCAGTACAATCATCAAGCAGCAGTACAATCATCAAGCAGCAGTACAATCATCAGGCAGCAGTACAATCATCAAGCAGCAGTACAATCATCAAGCAGCAGTACAATCATGCAGCAGCAGTACAATCATCATGCAGCAGTAGTACAATCATCAAGCAGCAGTACAATCATCAGGCAGCAGTACAATCATCAAGCAGCAGTACAATCATCATGCAGCAGCAGTGCAATCATCAAGCAGCATCAGTACAATCATCAAGCAGCAGTACAATCATCAAGCAGCAGTACAATCATCAAGCAGCAGTACAATCATCAGGCAGCAGTACAATCATCAAGCAGCAGTACAATCATCAAGCAGCAGTACAATCATCAAGCAGCAGTACAATCATCAGGCAGCAGTACAATCATCAAGCAGCAGTACAATCATCATGCAGCAGTACAATCACCATGCAGCAGTAGTACAATCATCAAGCAGCAGTACAATCATCAGGCAGCAGTACAATCATCAAGCAGCAGTACAATCATCATGCAGCAGTACAATCATCATGCAGCAGCAGTACAATCATCATGCAGCAGCAGTACAATCATCAGGCAGCAGTACAATCATCAGGCAGCAGCAGTAGAATCATCAGGCAGCATCAGTAGAATCATCAGACAGCATCAATAGAATCCTCGGGCAGCAGTAGAATCATCAGGCAGCATCAGTACAATCATCAGGCAGCAGTAGAATCATCAGGCAGCAGCAGTAGAATCATCAGGCAGCATCAGTAGAATCATCAGACAGCATCAATAGAATCCTCGGGCAGCAGTAGAATCATCAGGCAGCAGCAGTAGAAACATCAGGCAGCAGTAGAATCATTAGGCATCAGTAGAAACATCAGGCAGCAGTAGAATCATCAGGCAGCATCAGTAGAAACATCAGGCAGCAGTAGAATCATTAGGCAGCAGTAGAATCATCAGGCAGCATCAGTAGAAACATCAGGCAGCAGTAGAATCATTAGGCATCAGTAGAAACATCAGGCAGCAGTAGAATCATCAGGCAGCATCAGTAGAAACATCAGGCAGCAGTAGAATCATTAGGCAGCAGTAGAATCATCAGGCAGCATCAGTAGAAACATCAGGCAGCAGTAGAATCATTAGGCAGCATTAGAATCATCAGGCAGCAGTAGAAACATCAGGAAGCATTAGAATCATCAGGAAGCATTAGAATCATCAGGCAGCAGTAGAAACATCAGGAAGCATTAGATTCATCAGGAAGCATCAGTAGAAAGTAGGAGCTGTTATGTTCTGTTGTTAGGCTGGGGATGAGGCTGCTCTGCCACCATGCAGGCTTAGAGATGTAATGAATCTTCTATCAGCCCTTCCTTCCAGGGTGACAACTAGCTTTGAGGAAGGTTGTAAATGCAGCAGAGATTGTGGTATAATTCCTCAGACTGGCATTTCTGCCCCCCAGTCACCATTCGATTATCTCCGAAATTGCTGTGTTTCAGAGAGATAAAGATTTTTTATGGCTTGCTGACTTGAAACAATCGGCACAGCCAGGAAAAGCAATGGCCAACCTGCCATGCATAGTAATTCCATTGGTAGATGACAAAATCTTTGTTTATATGACATTTCCAAAACTACTGCGGCAGATGAATCTGAAATATAAAATGTCACATTTGGCATACAAAACTGAAAATATATTTCTGGGCAAAATTCAGGGAGGCATTTAATTTAGAACGTGTTTAATAACTAAGTGTGCCTGCATCACTAATCCTGCCTGGAGGTCCAAAAAGATTGTCATATTTATTCACTCGTTCCTCCTTCATTCCAAAGCCCAAAATGTTAAGGGTAAATGTTCATTGTTATTTAAGATTTACTAATTAAAATGAAAATAATTAACGAGAAGCTTAATCTCCAAATATTAGGCTAAACTTAGAAAGAAAGTGTGTTTTTGTATGTGGCATTTCCTATGTATTAAAGAGTGCATTTTGTGCATCACTCAATGTAGGAAACCTGTAAAGGACGTGATGTCATGCCCTGATCTGTTTCACCCTTCTTTGTGATTGTCTCCACCCACCTCCAGGTGTCACCTGTTTTCCCCATTAGTCCCTGGGTATTTATTCCTGTGTTCCCTGTTTGTCTGTTGCCAGTTTGTCTTGTTTTGTCAAGTCAACCAGCATATTTTTTCCGTGCTCCTGGCTTCCCTTATCTCTGTTCTGCTAGTCCTCCCGGTTTTGACCCTTGCCTGCATGGACTCTGAACCTGCCTGCTTGACCATACTTTTGATCCAAGATGGCGTAGCAGTCAGACGTCTTTTTGTCCTCGTCTTGTCCAATGTATATATCTTTATCTTTTTTCTTCGCATATATTTTTCTTAACCTCAACTTCAACATACTCTCCTGCAATCTGCCTCACCCAATGTGGTATGGATCTGCTATTTCTTTACTTCTGAACCGGAATCCCAACAGAAGCTAGCTAGCTAACTAGCTAGTAGCCAGCTAGCCACTGCTAGCGGTCATCAGCTACCATTAGCCTGGACAACTCTCACCAATCTGCACAGCGCGACTCAAACTAGAGCAAATCGGTCTTACTTTTCTCCATATGTCCGGATTCTTACCGCAAGCTCTGAACCTTTTCACATGGATCATCGCAGCTAGCTAGCTGCAATCCGAGTGGCCACTCCTGGCTAACATCCCTGTCCCGAAGAAAGAACCAATTAGCCTGGAGCTAGCCTTACTAGGCCCATCTCCCGGCTAGCCGAAGAGGTCCATCAGCCACTCCTTGGGTTACAATACCTATTTTGCCAATTGGCCTGGACCCCCGCCGACCCATCACGACTGGACACCGACGTAATTCGCCCAAGGGGGTTAATCAACTGGTTCCTCCATCGCGACGTCCCCTGAATGCCCATCTGCTAGTCTGCCAACCGCGGCCCGCTAGCTGTCTAGAGCATATTGGACTGTTAGCTTAAGAGGCCCATCGGACAAATTCTTTGGCCACTATACCTATTCTGCCAATTGGCTTGGACCCTTTTACCACACGGAGCCCTGCTGATCCACGACGACTGGTCTGCAGACGTAACAGCACGAGGCGGCCCGCTAGCTGCCTGAATCACCGTGTCTCCGGCCCGAGCCATTCACTGGACCCCTAAGATCACTCGGCTACGCATGCCTCTCCCTAATGTCAATATGCCTTGTCCATTGCTGTCTTGGTTAGTAATTATTGCCTTATTTCACTGTAGAGCCTCTAGCCCTGCTCAATATGCCTTAGTTAACCCTTTAGTTCCACCTCCGACACATGCGGTGACCTCACCTGGTTTAAATGATGTTTCTAGGGACATTATCTCTCTCATTGTCACTCATAGGTTTACCTCTACTGTATTTACATCCTACCATACCTTTGTCTGTACATTATGCCTTGAACCTATTCTACCGTGCCCAGAAGCCTGCTCCTTTTACTCTCTGTTCCGAATGTACTAGACGACCAGTTCTTATAGCCTTTAGCCGTACCCTTATCCTACTCCTCTGTTCCTCTGGTGATGTGAAGGTTAATCCAGGCCCTGCAGTGCCTAGCTCCACTCCCATTCCCCAGGCACTCTCATTTGTTGACTTCTGTAACCGTAAAAGCCTTGGTTTCATGCATGTTAACATTAGAAGCCTCCTCCCTAAGTTTGTTTTATTCACTGCCTCAGCACACTCTGCCAACCCGGATGTCCTAGCTGTGTCTGAATCCTGGCTTAGGAAGACCACCAAAAACCCAGAAATTTCCATCCCTAACTATAACATTTTCCGACAAGATAGAACTGCCAAAGGGGGCGGAGTTAGCCTGCAGAGTTCTGTCTTACTATCCAGATCTGTGCCCAACCAATTTGAGCTCCTACTTTTAAAAATCCACCTTTCCAGAAACAAGTCTCTCACCGTTGCCGCTTGCTATAGACCACCTTCTGCCCCCAGCTGTGCCCTGGACACCGTATGTGAATTGATTGCCCCCCATCTTTCTTCAGATCTTGTGCTGTTAGGTGACCTAAACTGGGACATGCTTAACACGCCAGTCGTCCTACAATCTAAGCTTGATGCCCTCAATCTCAATCAAATTATCAATGAACCTACCAGGTACAACCCCAAATCCGTAAACAAGGGCACCCTCATAGATATCATCCTAACCAACCTGCCCTCCAAATACACCTCTGCTGTCTTCAACCAGGAACTCAGCGATCACTGCCTCATTGCCTGCGTCCATAATGGGTCAGCGGTCAAACGACCACCGCTCATCACTGTCAAAAGCTCCCTTAAACACTTCAGCGAGCAGGCCTTTCTAATCGACCTGGCCCGGGTATCCTGGAAGGACATTGACCTCTTTCCGTCAGTAGAGGATGCCTGGTTATTCTTAAAGTGCTTTCCTCACCATCTTAAGTAAGCATGCCCCATTCAAAAAAATTGGAACCAGGAACAGATATAGCCCCTGGTTCACTCCAGACCTGACTGCCCTTGACCAGCACAAAAACATCCTGTGGTGTACTGCATCTCCAATCCAAAATTAAATTTAGAATCTGCTTCCTATTTCACAACAAAGCATCCTTCACTCATGCTGCCAAATATACCCTTAGATCCTCGACTTCGGCGATGTCATTTACAAAATAGCCTCCAACACTCTACTCAACAAATTGGATGCAGTCTATCACAGTGCCATCCGTTTTGTCACCAAAGCCCCATATACTACCCACCACTGCGACCTGTATGCTCTCGTTGGCTGGCCCTCGCTTCATATTCGTCGTCAAACCCACTGGCTCCAGGTCATCTATAAGTCTTTGCTAGGTAAAGTCCCGCCTTATCTCAGCTCACTGTTCACCATAGCAGCACCCACCCGTAGCACACGCTCCAGCAGGTATATTTCACTGGTCACCCCCAAAGCCAATTCCTCCTTCAGCCGCCTTTCCTTCCAGTTCTCTGCTGCCAATGACTGTAACGAACTGCAAAAATCACTGAAGCTGGAGATTCATATCTCCCTCACTAGCTTTAAGCACCAGCTATCAGAGCAGCTCACAGATCACTGCACATGGCCTTTCTGTAAATAGCCCATCCAACTACCTCATCCACATACTGGTATTTATTTTATTTATTTTGCTCCTTTGCACCCCAGTATCTCTACTTGCGCACTATTCTTCTGCACATCTATCACTCCAGTGTTTAATTTCTATATATTGTAATTATTTCGCCACTATGGCCTACTTTTTGCCTTACCTCCGTTATCCTACCTCATTTGCACACACTGTATATAGACTTTTTTTAATGTATTATTGACTGTATGTGTTTATTCCATGTGTTACTATGTGTTGTTTGTCGCACTGCTTTGCTTTATCTTGGCCAGGTCGCAGTTGTAAATGAGAACTTGTTCTCAACTAGCCTACCTGGTTAAATAAAGGTGAAATAAAAAAAACGGACAGCCCTGACCTCGAGCCTGCCTGCCTCTCTGTACCTCCTGGACTCTGACCTAGTTTACGATCTTTTGCCTGTCCACGACTATTCTCTTGCCTGCCCCTTAGATTATAATAAATATCAGAGACTCGAACCATCTGCCTCCCGTGTCTGCATCTGGGTCTCGCCCTATGCCCCTTATACGTGCCAAAAACAAACTTCCGATGATCCGTGGCTGGATGCTTTGATCTCATCTCTAGGAGTGGTGCAATGTTATGGCACTTCAGGCACAACTAAGTCTCTGGGCAAACACCTTCTGATATGGAACATTTGGCTCAGCTCACCTTTCACCTTTCCGGTATATGTTGACTTTCCTCTGTGCGTGTACGCACATGTATTGGTCCATGCATTAGACCCAGACAATAACATCTCTAAAGACACACATACTGAAAATTGAACACTCGTGTTCTGTGAAATAGTTGTATCTTCTACTTTTTGTTTTGGACCCCCCCCCCCCCCCCCCCCCCCCGATCTTTCTGCCTCCACAGTGTGGGGGCTTAGAGCCCTAACCTCAAGGGATGTGCAGTGTAGGGGCTTAGAGCCCTAACCTCAAGGGATGTGCAGTGTAGGGGCTTAGAGCCCGAACCTCAAGGGATGTGCAGTGTAGGGGCTTAGAGCCCTAACATCCTGGATGTGCAGTGTGGGGGCATAGAACCCTAACCTCCTGGATGTGCAGTGTAGGGGCTTAGAGCCCTAAACTATTATAATTTCACTTCTGCTTAAATTGTTGTGTGTTGAGGCGTATGCAAAGATGCTCAGCGAGGAGATTGTGAGGCATTATGATGGGCTCAGCACATGGCTTCCCCGTCTGAGGCTTGGGCTGCACTGGGCACTGCCAGGCATAGGCACGCATGTAGTGCTGGGTGGGGAAATACCACTGCACCGGTGATTGAGTCTGTTAACCTTTGTGTGTGTGCGTGGGTGTGTGTGCTCCAAATAGTGACACCACTGTAGACCGTTGACTTGGCCTGTCAAAATTCAGATAGCGGAACATGCAAAATATTTAAGCAGAATAGGTTTTGGAATATGTTGTAAGGTTTGGTGACTGCTTGTTGAACTGTCATCCCTGACGGCCCCAGTACTGTTTGTGCAAGTGTGTGTGTTTTGTGGTTGGTGACTACTGGGTAATCTAGAAGAAAAAGAAACGCACACCTATTTAGGAGAGGTGCTGGCTAGCGGAGTAGAGAACTTGAAAATAAAGGAGAGCCTCACAATCTTGGAGCTCAGATGCAAAAATGTAATATCCAACGTTTGGACAGCCAAGCTGTCTTCATCAGGGTATAATCACAGACACTGCGGGATGACTCGTTTATATAGTGTCAAAAGACACACAGGTGTCTGTAATCATGGCCAAGTGTGGCCTATTATCATTGGTTAATTCTCAAATATAAAATACAAAGAACAGCATACAATTTTCTTTAAAAATTAAAATAAAATAAAATAAAAACAAAACAAATGGATAGCATACGATCATAGATTAATTTTAGACTACACAAGCTTACAAACAATTACAATGTCAAAGTCACAATAATCACAAGAATGGCTTCAGATCAAAGTTTACGTTGAGACCGAAGGGAGCAAGGGGTACTGGGTACCAGGATATGACCCTTGGTGCTCCTGGTGAACCGTCATTGTCTAACTAACCGGTTGTACAATCTGACAAATTCAAGAATAATAACAAATATTTATGTATAACTGGTTGCTAGAATGCACTGTTCCATAGCACCTCCTGAGGCCCCCGGCACTACTGTACTGGATTTAACAATCCCGTAAGGGAATTTTTTATTAAAGGTCTCATCTTTGTGCGTGTGTGTGTGTGTGTTTTGTGGTAGGTGCATACTGGGTACCAGGATCTGGCCCTTGGCGCTTCTGAACTGGGATCCTGGTCAACTGCCAACATCTCGCTACCAGGTCTCACCTGTAATGTATATTTTAAGCAATAAGGCCCGAGGACGTGTGGTAAAAGGCCAATATACCTAAGGGCTAAGGGCTATTCTTAAACATGACGCAACGTGGAGTGCCTGGATACAGCCCTTAGCCGTGGTATATTGGTCATATACTACAACCCCCTGAGGTGTCTTATTGCTATTATAAGCTGGTTACCAACGTAATTAGAGCAGTAAAAATAAATGTTTTGTCATACCCGTGCTATACGGTCTAATATACCATTGCTGTTAGCCAATCAGTATTCAGGGCTTGGTCCAATAAGAAATGATCAATTTCTGTTCCAAAATGTTTTTAAATTATTTCCGTTTGCATGCCTTAATGAATATGACCCCACTGTCACACTGGGGAGAAGCCTAATGTATCTCAGCCTCTATAAAAGGGGAACACAAAGCCCTGTGCTGTAATTGTAAACATGTAGAAGGGGAATGCACAAGAGGGGAAGAGCACAGGACGAACACACGAGATGTTCAGGGAAATGACTCCCTTTGTGAGTGAGAACGATGCAGGCTGTCTGGCGGAGAGGTAGGCAGTGGCATGCTGTCTAAGCAGAGAGAGAGAGAGCAAGGGAGAGAGGGGGAGAGAGAGGGACAGAGAGAGAGAGAGCAAGGGAGAGAGGGGGAGAGAGAGGGACAGAGAGAGAGAGATGGGGAGCGAGTGAGACAGAGAGAGAGAGAGCAAGGGAGAGAGGGGGAGAGAGAGGGACAGAGAGAGAGAGGGATAGAGAGAGAGAGAGCAAGGGATAGAGGGGGAGAGAGAGGGACAGAGAGAGAGAGGGATAGAGAGAGAGAGAGCAAGGGATAGAGGGGGAGAGAGAGGGACAGAGAGAGAGAGGGACAGAGAGAGAGAGAGCAAGGGAGAGAGGGGGAGAGAGAGGGACAGAGAGAGAGAGGGATAGAGAGAGAGAGAGCAAGGGATAGAGGGGGAGAGAGAGGGACAGAGAGAGAGAGGGACAGAGAGAGAGAGAGCAAGGGATAGAGGGGGAGAGAGAGGGACAGAGAGAGAGATGGGGAGTGAGTGAGACAGAGAGAGAGAGGGATAGAGAGAGAGAGAGATGGGGAGAGCGAGAGAGATATTGGGAGAGAGAGAGGATGGGTGAAGAGGGAGATAGAGAGAGATTGTATACATTGTTGCTTTGGCAATATTGTTTTTCATGCCAATAAAGCAGCTTGAATTTGAATTTGAGAGTGAGAGAGAGGGCAGGTGGAGAGGGATAGAGAGAGATATGGGGAGAGAGAGAGGGTGAGTAGAGAAGGAGAGAGAGGGTGGTTGGAGAGGAAGACACAGGGAGAGAGAGAGATACAGTATATATATATATAGGGGGAGCGAGATGGAGGAAGAGGGAGAGATATATAGGGAGAGTGAGATGGAGGGGGAGAGAGGGAGAGATATAGAGGGAGAGAAAGGAAGAGATAGGGATATTATAGTGCTGTGTCTGTCAGGAGTCATGCCTTGACCTCTGGTTCCTTCCTGCAGTGACAGTAACACTAACAGTGCCTCTATGTACAACAGGTGGAGCCGGAGCCCCCGAGCCCGTGGAGGTCTGTGCTGCCTGAGGGCCGTTAGGGACAAGCTGCTCAGGGACCTTTACAGCGTAAAGGACCTCCACAGCCGCCTGGGTGGCCCTGCCCTCATGTGGTCCTGTCTGAAGGAGGAGCAGTGGGCTAGACTTCCTCTATCATCTATGGAAAGTAATGTCTTTTTATTCAGGAGGGGAAGGACAGGATGTGATTTGTGGCGATTGGAGTTAATTCAATAAGACCCTCTTTTATTGAAACGATGCTCGGGGAAACCGCTCAAGAAATAGTCGTTGAGATGTGTGCGATGATGGAGAAAAAAAACAAAACAACAACAACATTCTTCATCTGAAAGCAATTGTGACACTGAGGGGGTCTGGATTAAAACACGTTTTCTTCCAAGACAGGGAAACGTCTTTGAAGTGAAACCCAATACGGAATTAGCTAAATGCTATCTTTAAAAAACACAGGAGTAATCTGTCGACAATGCACAAGTATTGAAATAACGGTTACATCACGCTGTAGGTTTAATTTGTTTCCACCGCAAAAAACTCAAATTTATCTTCTCTTCTTTCCAATGGTTTACTCTTTGGCTGCAGATTAGGCTATAGATTGAAAGGGGTTATGAAAATATATGTGAAATAGTAACTGTGTATAAGAGGATGGAGAGACATTGTATTACAGTATGCCAGGTAGAGCCTTTAGGTTTGACTTGGGAGAAATCCAATATGAATAAAACAGTAACTTTCAAACATGACATTTCATCCACGCATTTAAATCAAACAAGTAATGTGTTATTATTTTATATAAGGGCATAGTGTTTTATTGGAATGAAAATAGAGTACAAATGCACTGAAAATGTATTGTCTTTTCCAGAAGTTTATGAGCAGCCAGTCTGAAGCTTGTGATGAAAATGCAAATATAAACTGGTTTAAGGCCTGAATGATGATTGGCTGACAGCCGTGGTATACCACGGGTATGACAAAACATTTATTTTTACTGCTCTAAATACATTGGTAACCAGGTTGTAGTAGCAATGGCACCTCTGTCACGCCCTGATCTGTTTCTCCTGTCTTTGTGCTTGTCTCCACCCCTCTCCAGGTGTCGCCCGTCTTCCCCATTATGCCCTGTGTATTTATACCTGTGTTCTCTGTTTGTCTGTTGCCAGTTTGCTATGTTTCGTCAAGCCTACCAGTGGTTTTCCCTCTGCCCCTGTCTCTCGTTGGTTCCTGGTTTCTAGTTTTCCTTGTTTTGACCTTTCTGCCCGCCCTGACCCTGACTGCCGTCCTGTACCTTTGCCCCACTATTCTGGATCTGGATTACCGACCTCTGCCTGACCTGACCTGTCGTTTGCCTGCCCCTGTTGCTGTAAAAAAACATTGTTACTTCGACACAGTCTGCATTTCTTACCTTAAACATGATAGTACGAGCTGGTCATGACTGACCCAGCAGACTTGGACCAGCTCTTCAACGCCATCTCCTCTCAAGGAGCCACCATTGGTAAGCACGAGGAGTTCCAGGCCGTGGCTGAATGGCACGACCTAGCATTGGATACATCGCGGAGTACCAGGACCTCCGGGAGGGGTTCAGTAAGGCCCGGGGCCACTTCGCTTCCGTAAGCACCGACCGGTATCCAAGAAGGTCAAGCCAGAAGCGCTGGTACGCCGTTACAGCCCAACGGCTACACCCCCGGAAGCAGAGACCTTTCCCCCCAGATCCAAGATCATTAGCCCCTCTGCTGTTTGTCCTCTGTTGCCCTGTACCCTCCATAAACTTCCTTCCTTTCCTGTGTCTAGAATCAAAACCATGTTGTCACGTCATGTATGTAGGTGGCAGGGAAGTCAAGCGCAGGAGAATTCAGCTTGGTATAAATTTAGTATTTTAATAACTTAAAACATAAACTCCAAAACCAAAGTCCATAATAAAATAAATGTGGGTACAAGAACCCGACGCACACCAATCCATGAAACACGAACATAACAATAAACAACCTCTGACAAGGACATGAGGGGAAACAGAGGGTTAAATACACAACAATTAATGAATGGGATTGGAACCAGGTGTGTAAGAAGACCAGACAAAACCAATGGAAAATGAAACGTAGATCAATGATGGCTAGAAGACTGGTGATGTCAATCGCCGAGCACCGCCCGAATAATGAGAGGCATCGACTTCGGCAGAAGTCGTGACACATGTCTTACAGCCCTTTGTCTCCTGTTTCCAGAACAGCATCGACCTAGCATTGCACACATTGCGGGAGCTATTCTGTGGGTTGTCTACTAGGCAGCCTACCACGATGGTAACCTCCCAGCCCCTCAGTCCCGGGAACCCTGGGAAACCTGCAACTTACTGGACAATGTTTTGATACTTGTTAATCAGTTTGACTAAACAATTTGACTCCAAAATCTATTGAACGTTATTAATTTAGTTGCACTTCAGAGGATGGCTAGCATAGGGGAGGCGGCTAGCATGGGGGCGGCAGGTAGCCTAGTGGTTAGATCGTTGGTCCAGTAACCTAAAGGTTGCTAGATTGAATCCCTGAGCTGACAAAATAAAAATCTGTTGTTCTGCCACTGAACATAGGCCATCATTGTAAGTAATAATTTGTTCTTAACTAACTTGCCTAGACAAAAAATAGCAGTGGCCCTCACATTTCCAGGTCTGAAAGGTTTTTCAGATTAAATTAAAATGTCCTTTAAAAAAATGATTGACAAATTGTTGACAAAACAACACCAAATGCTAACAACAATAACTTTTAAATGGCGATGCTGACCATTGGAAGACATCAAAGTAATGTTTATTCATTGATATACGATGTTAAAACTATAATCTATAATCTAACTATAATCTATATAAAACTATAATATTAAAACTATAATCAACCTAATCCACAATTTGTTTCCCCCCTGATCCGTTTTCCCAAAGGGTTATGATACGTAAGGAGTGTCTAGATAGACAGTGTTCCAATGGCAACTCTAAAGGGCTTTATCGCATGTGGCCACTGTCAATGCGCTGCTAGGTGGGCATATTCATCAAGCCTCAGTGTCCTGATAATATTCTCTCGGGCTCCATCTGACATAAAGGACTGAATGCGGGCCTGGCTGGGAAAGAATCTGGGATCTGATTCAGAGTTAAAAAGGTTTAAGTACGCCACCGCAAACGCCTCATGTCTCTCTCAACGCTCTTGTACCCCAAACCTGTCCATTTTTTATAGATGCTGCTGTTAGCCGTGGAACCGCCGCTGATCAGATTGGTCTGAAACTATCTGGATTGGCTCAAGTGTTATTTACTCTTTGCCTTTGTTATCGTGCGATTTTGGGAGTGTGTTTGCGTTTCGTTCTGAGAGTCAATGAGGAATTAGAAACAGTCGGAGGAATCCAGGAGCTTCTTTTCTTTTAGGTTCCCCGGTCTTTGTGTGTGTGTGTGTGTGTGTATGTGTTTGGTGTTGGTTTTAGCAGGAACACTGCACTTCAATTGGATCTGTCTTAAAGACTCTTGCGAGAAGGCTGTGTACATGAAGAGTGTCAGGCCCACAGTCTTAACACAGTGTTCACTTCAAGTGGGTAGAAGCATAAGATCTAAAATGTTAACATTGAAAGGGAGGTGGAGGGAAGGCATTGGATGATAAACTAAACCTTTGAATTTTCACCCATTCATGTCTTGTTTCTCCCCTTTAGCCAGTCATCTTTCTTTATTTAGACAATTGTTCTAATTTCTCTTTTTTTTTTATCCTTAAATAAAAAAAATAAAAAGAATAAGGTGTTTTTAAATGAATTTCCCCAAAGATGGAGGAAGGACAGATAAAGTCATTATAAATAATGAAATCCTCTTGTGTGTTGATGTCTGGATAGTCCTTTTTTTTCTCCTTTCAAGATTGGAGCAGCAAACATGTCTGTTTCTAATGAAATGTGATAGTTATAATGGTTTAACAGGCGGTTCCACCAGGCCATGGAACACAAGAACACTGGAACACAGGACCATATGTTTCTGTCTGTGGTGTATCTTATTCAGGCCTGGGAGGCTCTCCTCTCCCTTTCTCTTCCCTTCTCTTTCCCCCCTCCCTATTTATGTGTCTGTTACAGTAAATTTACTATATTACATCTTACCAATATCCATAGTACGCAACATCATGCCATAAATTGTGTCCCGAGTCAGACGCTTCCAACATAATTTCTCTCAGGTAGGTACCTAAACAGATTAGCGGGATACACATTATATATGTGATAAAACAATTCTTTGCCGTTTTCCATTACAACTAATAGAAGGATGAAATATTGCCCCTGGTGATTGATGAAGTGGCGTGCTCCTCCTTGGCACTTCATGTTTTAAGCAAAATGGCAGTCTACTGCTCTCTGGGTAAATAACAATCCCTGCTGGTCATCTACTAGCTGAGCCCAAACCTCTCTCTCTATGTGCTACATACTATTGCTAATGTGGCTCAGTATGTTAAGGCCTCAGAGGCATGTTACTGTACAATGTTTACTGTACAATGTACATTGGTTCATAGGGAATTTTACTTTCATCTCTCAAAAACGGTCAACTGACAAGGTATTCCATTTAGTTTTCCTAACTGTCTGAAACCAGTTTTTATCATGTCATCGCTTCTTACATCTCGGTTGGATGCAAATGTTGCTGTGTGACCGGTTAAGAGCGGTAGCCCTCTCCTGCACTCAAATTACCTTGTGGCCTCATCGGTGGAAGGTTATTCATATTTTTCATAATTAATAAATGTGTATTATTCTTTTACGCTGACAATGTTTCTATGTCAAACGGTTTTGTTATATTTCAGTCTTCTGTGATGCATATAAAGCGTAATATTAGGATGCAAACTCCAAATGTAATGCATGTCAACTCTATCTCTAACATGGTTCAGGTGTCTTCTATTGTTTTAAGCCCGTAACCATGTGAGTGAGGTGTATATACTTTTGTTTCAAAGTAGATTTGTTTAAGACTACTAAGAAACCCTCTGTGTGCAGAGTCATGCAGCATAACATTGAAAAGAGCTAAGTAGAGGACTCACCGGAGTGTTTGGAATAATGAAGCTTCAGGTTGTGGTGTTAGAGAACTATCTCCCCTGAGGGCTCCTGTCTTGTTTGTCCTCCTCTGTGTGTGTGTGTGTGTGTTTGTTCTTGCGTGCATGCGCGCACGCAATGGATGGATGGATGTGTGTGTGTGTGTGTGTGTGTGTGTGTGTGTGTGTGTGTGTGTGTGTGTGTGTGTGTGTGTGTGTGTGTGTGTGTGTGTGTGCGCGTGTGTGCGCGTGTGTGTGTGTGTGTTAGCGTGGATGGATGGATGTGTGTGTGTGTGTGTGTGCGCGTGTGTGTGTGTGTTAGCGTGGATGGTTGTCCATGTGTGTGTGTATGAGAGAGTGGGCGGAGGAGGTTTGTGAGTGTTTTTGTTAGCGTGTGTGTCTCTCAGTGGGGTCTGTTGAGCCCAGTGGCTATGGACAGTCATCTGACTTGAACCATTATCAGAGAAGCCGGGTGGTTGGTCAGAGAGAGATTGTGTGTGTGGAAAATGGCTTTAGCAGAGAAATTGCAAATTGGCCCCAGATTGTAAACAAACCACATCGTTACTAAACATATTCAGATGCATTTGAGGTGATGCAATAGCTTAATTGAATTAAAACACAGAACAAAGGTTTTTCTATTTACAGTTTCTAAGCATTTTTTTGTTCCAAGTGTATTTTTCCTATTGATGGCAATCGGAGTATCGCAGCTAATATCTATAGTGGTTGTCAGACAATAACGGAGAGGCCTTGCAGGCGTGTATTACTGTTGTATTTCAATAGACGTGGAGAACACAAGCAGCAGTGACATTACCACTGTTATCAATTCTACATGTTTGATTGTATCATGCACTGTTTCTCTCCCTCTATCACTCTCAACCCTCTCCCTCTCTCCCCCTCTCCCCCTCACTTGATGGCTCCACAGGTTGGGGGGGGGGGCAGCCCCCCAAGCCGGGGCTCAGCGGTGCCAGCCCCAGACGGATAAGAGTCGGCATCGAGCCCCCCACCGTCGAGCCGTGTCACCGGGGGTCCTCTCTCCACCTGCCTGCCTCACCCTCTTCCTTGTCTGCCTGCTACTGCTCCACACTGCCAGGTAGGGCTCAACCACCACCCCCTAATGCCAGCAGCCACAGTGAGGGACAAATGTCACCTAATGTCACAGACAGAGTGGCAGGTCTCCATGGGTGTGAAAGGAGGGAATTGTGCTTGGAGGCAGGTCCGTGTTGTTCATCATGTGCTATTAATAACAGTAGATTTCAAACTGAAGTCATGTACATCTGGATATGGTCAGAGATATGTGGATGTAGAATATATTCCAACCAGCTATAGGACCAGAGTGTATTATCAACATTGCCCATTTTAAATGAAATTGAACAATTAAGTAATTCCATTCTACACAACAAACAAACACTCAAAATTAGGATGATGCTATGCAATGGAAACTATGGAATAGATAATAAGACATGCATTAAGAACGAGGAAACGGCTAGTTGTCTAGCAGGAACTCGTTTAACCTCTCTGTGCACAATTAGCGTATTCATATGTTGTTCTTCTGTGGATGTACTCCGTTTGTTTGGGAAACAACAGATGAGAAAACCCCCAGCCTCACGCTGAGATAAAAGTCATAGGACATGTTGCATGTATTTTAAAAAGATACTAAGTATGATTTCAATTCCAGTGGGAAGTTCGTACTGCACGCGAGTACAAGCAAACAACCACCACCACCACCTAAAACACATTTCGTAACATTAGCTTTGACAGCATAGTGGTGAAACCAATGTGGTTCACAAACTTATGCCTTTTATTAATGCAGAGAACTGATTCTCATTGCACGGTGTGTTTGTCTAGTATACAGCCTGTCCTGTTGACACCAATAGTTCATTGTTGCCACTGAAGCTTTACTTTTGATATGGACTTGGATTTGTGATCGATGAAACACAAGCGTACAGGAATGTCCTGACACTGTAGTCATAGCCTGGTCCCCAATCGGTTTGTGCTGTATAGCCAATGGTCCTTTTGGCTTTTTTAAAATGTATTTAACTAGGCAAGTCAGTTAAGAACACATTCTTATTTACAATGACAGGCTACAGGGGAACAGTGGGTTAACTGCCTTGTTCAGGGGTAGAAAGACAGATTTTTACCTTGTCGGCTCGGGGATTTGATCCACACAGCTATGATAATGCAGCCAGATCCTCAATTAAAACACAGCTATGATAATGCAGCCAGATCCTCAATTAAAACACAGCTATGATAATGCAACAAGCTCCTCACTTAAAACACAGCTATGATAATGCAGCCAGCTCCTCACTTAAAACACAGCTATGATAATGCAACCAGCTCCTCACTTAAAACACAGCTATGACAATGCAACCAGCTCCTCAATGAAAACACAGCTATGATAATGCAGCCAGCTCCTCAATTAAAACACAGCTATGATAATGCAGCCAGCTCCTCAATTAAAACACAGCTATGATAATGCAACCAGCTCCTCAAGTAAAACACAGCTATGATAATGCAGCCAGCTCCTCAAGTAAAACACAACTATGATAATGCAACCAGCTCCTCAATTAAAACACAACTATGATAATGCAACCAGCTCCTCACTTAAAACACAGCTATGATAATGCAGCCAGCTCTTCAAGTAAAACACAGCTATGATAATGCAGCCAGCTCCTCACTTAAAACACAACTATGATAATGCAGCCAGCTCCTCACTTAAAACACAACTATGATAATGCAGCCAGATCCTCAATGAAAACACAACTATGATAATGCAGCCAGCTCCTCAATGAAAACACAACTTTGATAATGCAGCCAGCTCCTCAATGAAAACACAACTTTTCTTGCCTCCCTCAGTCTTCAGGTTAGGCAACATCCTGGCCAGAGTCGGTAATCAAACTCAGCCTCGTTTGGTATTGATGTAGTACATTGACGACCAGGCCTCTGTTATTAATACATCACTTTTTTTGGCAGGGCGCTCATCTTTATTTAACAGTCTTCGAAAAAGTTTCTGGGGAAGTGCTGGAGCTTTAAACATCACACGGGCGTTTTAATTACAAATGAGTTGTGACAGGTCTGCTGGGTAGCAACCTGGCCCATTTTAAACGTGATTCCAGCTGACAGCTCGATCCGTGTTCTCAGAGTGTTCTCCGAGCTCAGCAACATGTGGAAGAAATTGGTCTTTTACATTTCACAGCTTGTCACTTCCTCTTCAGCACGACCCTTGACCTCCCACCGAGGTCCTAACACCCTACAAGAGAAGTGTCCCCGACCAAGAGCATTTTGGGAGATTTAAGTACCAGGCCTCCATACCCACCCTCCTTCACCCCACAAATAAGGGTGGGTGAAGAACAGAACAACAAAGTCAGGTGAGGAGGAAGCTGAAGAGAAGTGAACCTGCTCAGTACCTTCTGTAACGGAACAAAAGGTGTCCCTCTCAGCAGGCCCATAAGGCACTGCTCCATAAATTGAGCTGATGTTTGTGTAACATTTGCATATGGATCCGTTTACGTTCATTATTTTTCGGAGCAGAGTTATGATATTCAGATGGTGAGATTACGTCAAGCTCTGAGGATAAAGATTGGACAGACAACTTTAAAACTTGTTTGGGATAGGGGGCAGTATTTTGACGTCTGGATGAAAAGCGTGCCCAAAGTAAACTGCCTGTTACTCAGGCTCAGAAGCTAGGATATGCATATAATTGGTAGATTTGGATAGAAAACACTCTAATGTTTCTAAAACTGTTAAAATAATGTCTGTGAGTATAACAGAACTGATATGGCAGGCAAAACCCCGAGGACAAACCATCCCCCCCCCCAAAAAAATGTCAGCCTACCGCTGTTTTCAATGGCTGTCACTTTTATTATAAGGCGAAATCCTCCCAGATTGCAGTTCCTAGGGCTTGCACTAGATGTCAACAGTCTTTAAATAGAGTTTCAGGCAGGTTTTTGGAAAAATTTGCCAGAAATTGTCGTTTTTCTAGGTGGCTCCCATTTTGGCTGTAGTGTTTCCAAGCGCGTGAATGAGAGCGCGTTCTTGATATTTTTCTACAGTAAAGACAATAACGATTCTCCGTCTTAAATGTTATAGTTTATTTACATATTAGGGTACCTAAGGTTTGATTATAAACGTTGTTTGACTTGTTTGGAAAAGTTTATTAGTAACGTTTTAGATTAATTTTGTATGCATTTTGATGGAGGGAAACTGGGTGGATTATTGACTGAAGCGCGCCAGCTAAACTGAGTTTTTATGGATATAAAGAAGGACATTATCGAACAAAAGGACCATTTGTGATGTAACTGGGACCTTTTGGAGTGCCAACAGAAGAAGATCTTCAAAGGTAAGGCATTTATTATATCGCTATTTCTGACTTTCGTGTTGCACCTGCCTGGTTGAAATATGTTTTTCATGGTTTTGTATGCGGGGCGCTGTCCTCAGATAATTGCATGGTGTGCCTGCGCTGTAAAGCCTTTTTGAAATCTGACTCGGTGGCTGGATTAACAAGAAGTTAAGCTTTATTTTAATGTATTACACTTGTGATTTTATGAAAGTTAAATATTTATAATTCTGTAGTTTGAATTTCACGCTCTGCAATTTCACCGGATGTTGTCGAGGTGTCCCGCTAGCGGCACGCCTTTCCCAAAGAGGTTTTAACCTAACCCACAACTGGAAATCAAATTCAGCGAGGAAATAGAGGAACAAATTATTTATATTATCCAGCACTCTGTCAAAGACTGGGGCCTCAAACATTTCCTTCCATTTGGAAGGAGCTCTCTGTTTTTGGTGTAGAGAGATCCCTATTTCTTTCTGTGTGTGTAATGCCAAAGCTTTTCTCATGATGTGCTTTCCTCAGAATCAGATCAAGTACATGGAGACGAGTTGTCATAGGGTAACACACACATAAAGTCAGACTGAACGTGTTGTGATGTCCCTCACATGATCTCAGCCCTGGATGAGGTGTCTATTAAGGACCAGAGAGTAACGGACAACCCAATCCTTGACGACTATACCAAATAATATGTTGGAAAAATTATGAAAAACCACAACATACAGTATGGCTGATTCTCACTGTTTGCCATGAAATGATCATAATGCTGTTTTTTATTTAACCAGGTAAGTTGATTGAAAACACATTCTCATTTACAGCAATGACCTGGGGAATAGTTACAGGGGTAAACTGGGGGATGATTAGCTGACCGTGATGGTATGAAGATCAGATTGGGAATTTAGCCAGGAGACCAGGCTTAACACCCCTGCTCTTACGATAAGTGCCATGGGATCTTAAGTGACCACAGAGAGTCAGGACACCCATTTAACGTCCCATCGGAAAGACAGCACCCTACCGAGGGCAATGTCCCCAATCACTGCCCTGGGATATATTTTTTAGACCAGTGTAAAGCGGGCCACCTACTGGCCCTCCAACACCACTCCCAGCAGCATCTGGTCTCCCATCCAAAGACCAACCAGGACAAACCCAGCTTAGCTTCAGAAGCAAGCCAGCAGCGGGATGCAGGTTTTTGCTCAGTTTGCTCAGTAAATAACAGAGTCTACTTGCCTTTTGAACACACGAGAGTCGCCAGAGGCGATGTGGGTTAACTGACCTTTCACATTAAGTGAATGATCCGGTTACACTGGAGTTTGTTTGAATCCAAATGACTAATTAGATTAGGCCTGTGTTCTATGATTGCCTACAGTGGATCAGTAACGGCATGCAGAGGATCCGAGTTGAGAGGGTTTGTTCGTGTTTTGTTGCTTTTCTCCCCCTTGTTTTGCCAATGCCTCATCATGATGCTTTTCTCCTTGAGCACAATGACAATTTCGAGGATTTCTCATCTAATATCTGTGGAACACTGCCCTGAACGTTCAGGATAAAGTTCCCTCGGGGTTAGAGTATTGGTCATCCCAGTCAAACGTTATTACCATGGTTTATCATCTCTCTATCAATCTGTGATGTTGCCACAATTCATTTTCCATGTTCTAAATGGCTGCTTTAACCTATCGTTATGTCAAAGCTTGTTTGTATGGAAATGAGAGTAACCCCACAAAGTGAATTTTATAGACCGGGACAAACAGAACACTGTTCCCCTTGGGTTCTGCAGAACTTGAGTTGTCTTGCGATAAGATAACTACGGCACATAGTATATCCTCTATGCTGACGAAAGAAAAGGGCTGGAGATGTGAAACAACAAGAAGTGACCTTCAACAACAAGATCATTTTATTCACCATGCAAATAGCCAAGCTTCAATTGAGATTGCAAAGATGCATGATCCTACAATCCCACGATCCTAAACAATGGCACGTTCTTATAACCACATTGCTACGAGTCGAAACAATCTCTAAATATCAAACCTCGCCATCGAATCCTGGCAGGAAGGGCACTCTAGGGTAATCAATGATTCACTGACCTTGGCACTACGGTCAACTTGGGACCTTTTGGACCAATCACAGGGCAATTAGAAGCCCAGGTGAATGGAAAGGCCTCAGCCCCTCGCAGTGTGGTGGCCTCAGGGCTATGTTCTCCAGCCGAGGTCTCTGTCTTTCTCAATCTCCCTCTCCCTCTCCTTCTCAGCTCAAAGAGAACCATCCAGATAAGGAGGCTGTTGTTCTGCCCCCGGAGCATCTCTGTGGTTGTGGCAGCAGCCCTGCAAGTTAATAGACATAGCCTTAAGCTGTCAACACTGGGGTTGTGGCAGCAGCCCTGCAAGTTCATGGACATAGCTGTCAACACTGGGGTTGTGGCAGCAGCCCTGCAAGTTCATGGACATAGCTGTCAACACTGGGGTTGTGGCAGCAGCCCTCCAAGTTCATGGACATAGCCTATACTGTAGCTGTCAACACTGGGGTTGTGGCAGCATCAGTGAATGGGGGGTTGACAGAGTTGTGTTGGAGAGGCCGTGGACCAGCAACCAGCAGCTGGAGTCGATGGCTGCCTGCCTTCCTGCTATTCCATCTACACCCCCTCTCTCCTCTCTCTCCTCTCTCTCTCCTCTCTCTCCTCTCTCTCTCCTCTCTCTCTCCTCTCTCTCCTCTCTCTCTCCTCTCTCTCTCCTCTCTCTCTCTCTCTCTCTCTCTCTCCTCTCTCTCCTCTCTCTCTCCTCTCTCTCTCTCCTTTCTCTCTCCTCTCTCTCTCCTCTCTCTCCTCTCTCCTCTTTCTCCTCCCTCTCCTCTCTCTCCTCTCCTCTCTCTCCGACGCTGGTGTTTCAACACACAATGCATTTGTCCTACATTTCTGAGTGAGCTTATATCAGACCTTAACAGTAACACTTTCTTCATTGCATTATTTTCAACCCGTTAGCAAGGTAGTTGTATTATTATTACAAGGTAGTTGTATTATTATTACAAGGTCGTTGTATTATTATTACAAGGTCGTTGTATTATTATTATTACAAGGTAGTTGTATTATTATTACAAGGTAGTTGTATTATTATTACAAGGTCGTTGTATTGTCATTACAAGGTCGTTGTATTATTATTATTACAAGGTAGTTGTATTATTATTACAAGGTCGTTGTATTATTATTACAAGGTCGTTGTATTATTATTATTACAAGGTAGTTGTATTATTATTACAAGGTAGTTGTATTATTATTATTATTACAAGGTCGTTGTATTATTATTACAAGGTCGTTGTATTATTATTACAAGGTCGTTGTATTATTATTACAAGGTCGTTGACAGATGGGTGACAGATGACAGATGGGTCACTGACTGGATGCCACTCTGTTATTGAGGCTTTTTCACCTTCTCAATCATTCTCTGTCTCTGACCTTTCTGTGAGGAACACCGATATCTAATCAGGAAGCTACTCTGAAAACATATCTTACCAAGCAACCAATTACTTCACACTGGAAGAACTTGAGCTACACTAAAGCTATGCTTATGAAAAATGGACTTTACTTAACTAAAGTAACTTTGAAAAAGTAGTTCACTACATACGAACTACTTCGTGAAAAATGTTTTTATGTAAATCTGAAATGTCATAGACTACAAATTGCAAGATAACATAACGATAACATAATGTCTAATTTAGCCTATTAAACACAAATACTATGTTTCAAGTGAGAATTACGCAGGTCTGATACCGTAAAAGAAAGTTAATTATTGTCTACTTCACCCATACTTTATTTTCTTTTTGCAAAAACAGTAGTGTGTAATTCCAATAGTTAGCTACACTGCTACATGGTAAAACAGTAGTGTGTAGTTCCAGTAGTTAGCAACACCGCTACATGGTAAAACAGTAGTGTGTAGTTCCAGTAGTTAGCAACACCGCTACATGGTAAAACAGTAGTGTGTAGTTTCAGTAGTTAGCAACACCGCTACATGGTAAACCAGTAGTGTGTAGTTCCAGTAGTTAGCAACACCGCTACATGGTAAAACAGTAGTGTGTAGTTCCAGTAGTTAGCTACACCGCTACATGGTAAACCAGTAGTGTGTAGTTCCAGTAGTTAGCTACACCGCTACATGGTAAACCAGTAGTGTGTAGTTCCAGTAGTTAGCTACACCGCTACATGGTAAACCAGTAGTGTGTAGTTCCAGTAGTTAGCTACACCGCTACATGGTAAAACAGTAGCATATAGTTCCAGTAGTTAGCTCAGTAGTTCTGCTACATGGCAGAAAAGTAATTAACTACTGAAAACACAACCTAAATTTAAATTTAGTTGAACTACCACCAAGCTACTGTTAAATTACTAGTTGAACTACCTGTAGTTAACTACTGTCCAATACTGCTTCTCAGGCTTGACTTACTGTACCGTTACTGTCACAGTAAAATGTTCTTCAGTATATACTGAACGATCTCTTGAACAGAACATGTTATGATTTTGAATGATGACGCGCACGTGAAACATGTTTTTAGAAATGTTTGTACATTTATTGAACATGAAATACAGTAATACCTAATTTACATAAGTATTCACACCCCTTTGCTATGAGTATCCAATTTCCTTAGATCATCCTTGAGATGTCACTACAACTTCAGTGGAGTCCATCATTTGCCAATTCCATTGTTTGGACATGATTTAGAAAGAAACACACCTGTCTATATAAGGTCCCACAGTTGACAGTGTACTGTATGTCAGAGCAGGAACTATACCATGAAGTCGAAGGAACTGTCCGTAGACCTCTGAGATGGAGCTGTGATGAGGCATATATATTTGGGAAGTGTTAAAAGCAATTTCTAGAGTGTTTAAAATGTCCAAGAGCACAGTGGTCTTCATCATTGTGAAATTAACATAATATGGAACTACCCAGACTCTGCCTAAATCTGGCCGTCCGACCAAACTGAACAACCGGGCAGAAGGAACTTGTTCAGGGAGGTGACCAAGAAGCCAATGACCACTCTGACAGAACTACAGAGTTCCTTGGCTGAGATGGGAGAACCTGCAAGAAGGACAAAAGTCTTCATAGCGATTCACCAATCTGGGCTTAATGGGAGAGTGGCCAGATGGAAGCAACTCCTGAGAAAAAGGCACTTGACAGCACGCCTGGGGTTTGCAAAAAGGCATGTGAAAGACTCTGAGAGCACAAGACAAAATATTCTGTTGTCTGATGAGACAAAAATGTAACTCTTTGGCCTGAATACAAAACGCTGTCTGGAGAAAACCAAGCACAGCTCATCAACCGTCTAACACCATCCCTAATGTGAAGCATGTTGGTGGCAGCATCATGCTATGGGGATGCTTTTCAGTGTCAGGGACTGGGAGAAAGGTAATGATAGAGGGAACAATAACGATCCAACAGGACAATGAACCCTAAGCATACAGGCATATCAATGCTGAAATGGCTTCAGTACAAGAATGTGAGTCATTGAGTGGCCCAGCCAAAGCCCAGACATAAATCTCATTGAAAATCCATGGAAAGATTTGAAGATTGCTGTTCACCGTCGCTCCCCATCTAACTTAACAGAGCTTAAGAAAATCTGCATGGAAGAATGGGAGAAAATCCCTAAATCCAGATGTGCAAAACTGATACAGACATACCCAAGACAACTCAAAGCTGTAATCGCCGCAATAGGTTCTTCGACAAAGTATTGACTCAGGTGTGTAAATACTTATGTAAATAAGGTATTTATTTTTCAATAAATTTGAAAAAACTTCTAAAAACATGTTTTCACTTTGTCGTTATGGAGTGTTGTGTGTAGACGGGTGAGAAAAATATATTTAATCCATTTTGAGTTCAAGTTGTAACACAACAAAATGTGGAGTAAATCAAGGGGTAAGAATACTTTCTGAAGGCACTGTAACCGTATTACCTTGTAACTGTAGGCATTTCAAATGTTTACCAGAAAAAAACCTGCTAATTAAAAACTACATCTAGGTTGGAATTAAATCTGATGTCTGTCTCCAAAACCGGGAGGAAGCTGCCATTAAGTACACTTTAGCCGTCAGACAGATTTGCTAAAATGTCACCTATATTTAAGTTATTATTACTAATATATTTAATCCCGCAGCAAGAGAGAAAAATTATATAAACTCTAAGGTTTCCATATTTATTATATAGATGTGACTGGCTGCAGAAGAGGGAAAGAAAATGTGCAGAAAAAAAGTTTCACATAGTGAAATTTTTACATGTATCAAGCTAAGGTTTACTTAATTAGAACCTCCAGGCAATGCAGGAAACCTTTTTAAAATTCTGTGAATGTTAATATGCTAAATAATGCAAAGCTCTGGCTCTTCAAGCATGAGACGCACATCTGGTGGCTTACCATTTAAATTACAGCAACAAAAACGAGAGAGTGAGGAGAAAAAGTGGAGAAAAACACTTCAAAAGTAATTTTCCAAGGAAAGAACAACGGAGAAATGTATTACAACCAAATTGTATTTATTTTTGATTTTTCATCATGTCTAATTGCATGCATTAGAGAGTTGAGGCTCGGAAGGTTTGGCTTAGATTGTGGGAGATGTGTGGTGCAGGGAAGTGTCTTAAGTCATCTCTCTCTCTCTCTCTCTCTCTCTCTCTCTCTCTCGAAAAACAGCATCTAAGACTTTTTTGCTCTCCAAACAGTATAACAAAAAAACTTTACTTCCTGCCTATGAGTACAATCACCACACATGTGCACCACTGGAAGTGTTTATTTAATATTTTAAGGAATGCAGTACATGATTTTGAATTTCCCTTTAAAGAACAATTATACAGAAATGTTTTATTGATTGATTGTTTGTATGAGCTTTGAATGAGAGATGTCATGATGTCCTTTTGATACAATTTATGACTGTCTTTTTCGATACCACAATTTAAATTGTATTTTACTTTTTCTTATTTGAATTACTAGATATGTCACATATAGGTGTTAGTAGATATGTTGTTTAGATATGATTGTGTTTATGAAATCATCTAACAGCTTACAGTTTGTTGACGGTTTGAGATATTTTTACGACATGCAAATCTTATCAAATTTGTTGACATTTTCCAGCCTTGCTCATAAACTCTCACCAGCACTCCTACGGTTAGCAAAACCACGATTCAAATGTTCTATTCATAAATAAGATATATGTAATCATTTACTAATCTCTTGCGGTTGTTGACAGATGTGCTAATACATTTTTTTTTTGTTTAAATCTTTCTTTCACTCTTATATGACTGGGAGGAACACGGGAGTAGTGCTCCCTGAGAATACCGAGGAGACGACAAGTGATCCCTACACAGGGAAAGCAGAGACAGCAGAAAGGCACTTGTTATTATTTGAATAAATTAATTTCCCACTAACGGGTATTTGTCAGTCAAAGACAGTTGTGATCTGCTTGACAAGCCAAAGCAGCTCAAATTCTGTGAAATCTGCAAGTCCATTCAGGCCCTTTTAATTGCGCAGAACACACCTCTTCTTGAGATGAAGAGTACTTCAGCTAAATGGCTCAAAGTCTAGTATACAGAATGACTCAAATCCTAGTATGTTACCTGTTACTATGGTAATTACAGAATGACTCAAATCCTAGTATGTTACCTGTTACTATGGTAATTACAGAATGACTCAAATCCTATTATGTTACCTGTTACTATGGTAATTACAGAATTACTCAAATCCTAGTATGTTACCTGTTACTATTGTAATTACAGAATGACTCAAATCCTAGTATGTTACCTGTTACTATGGTAATTACAGAATGACATTTCTTTGCTGATCTGGCATTGCAGTCATACACTCCGCCTTCCTTTGCCTGCACCCCTTTTGTTGTTGTGATGTTGTTGTGATGTTGTGGTTGTGATGTTGTGGTTGTGATGTTATGGTTGTTGTTGTGATGTTGTTGTGATGTTATGGTTATGATGTTGTGGTTGTGATGTTATGGTTGTTGTTGTGATGTTGTTGTGATGTTATGGTTATGATGTTGTGGTTGTGATGTTGTGGCTGTGATTTTGATGTTGTTGTGATGTTGATGTTGTTGTTATGTTGTTGTGTTGATGCTCTTGATATATTGTTATTGTGAAGTTATGGTTGTGATGTTATGTTTGAGATGTTGTTGGTGTGACGTTATGGTTGTGATGTTGTGATGTTGTGGTTGAGATGTTGATGTTGAGATGTTGATGTTGTGATGTTGATGTTGTGTTGTTGTGGTTGTGTTGTTGTGATGTTATGTTTGAGATGTTGTTGGTGTGACGTTATGGTTGTGGTTGTGATGTTGTGGTTGAGATGTTGTGGTTGTGATGTTGATGTTGTGTTGTTGTGATGTTGTGGTTGTAATGTTGTGTTGTTGTGGTTGTGATGTTGTGGTTGTAATGTTGTGTTGTTGTGGTTGTAATGTTGTGATGTTGTGGTTGTGTTGTTGTGATGTTGTGGTTGTGATGTTGTGGTTGTGTTGTTGTGATGTTGTGGTTGTGTTGTTGTGATGTTGTGGTTGTGATGTTGTGGTTGTGTTGTTGTGATGTTGTGGTTGTGATGTTGTGGTTGTGTTGTTGTGATGTTGTGGTTGTGATGTTGTGGTTGTGATGTTGTGGTTGAGATGTTGTGGTTGTGATGTTGTGGTTGTGTTGTTATGGTTGTGTTGTTGTGATGTTGTGGTTGTGATGTTGTGGTTGTGTTGTTGTGATGTTGTGGTTGAGATGTTGTGGTTGTGATGTTGTGGTTGTGTTGTTATGATGTTGTGGTTGTGTTGTTATTGTTGTGATGTTGTGGTTGTGATGTTGTGGTTGTGATGTTGTGGTTGTGTTGTTGTGATGTTGTGGTTGTGATGTTGTGGTTGTGTTGTTGTGATGTTGTGGTTGTGATGTTGTGGTTGTGATGTTGTGGTTGTGTTGTTGTGATGTTGTGGTTGTGATGTTGTGGTTGTGATGTTGTGGTTGTGTTGTTGTGATGTTGTGGTTGTGATGTTGTGGTTGTGATGTTGTGGTTGTGTTGTTATGATGTTGTGGTTGTGTTGTTGTGGTTGTGATGTTGTGGTTGTGATGTTGTGGTTGTGTTGTTATGATGTTGTGGTTGTGTTGTTGTGGTTGTGATGTTGTGGTTGTGATGTTGTGGTTGTGTTGTTGTGATGTTGTGGTTGTGATGTTGTGGTTGAGATGTTGTTATGTTGTGGTTGAGATGTTGTGGTTGTGATGTTGTGGTTTTGATGTTGTGGTTGTGTTGTTATGGTTGTGTTGTTGTGATGTTGTGGTTGTGATGTTGTGGTTGTGTTGTTGTGATGTTGTGGTTGAGATGTTGTGGTTGTGATGTTGTGATGTTGTGGTTGAGATGTTGTGGTTGTGATGTTGTGGTTGTGATGTTGTGGTTGTGATGTTGTGGTTGTGTTGTTGTGTTGTTGTGATGTTGTGGTTGTGATGTTGTGGTTGTGATGTTGTGGTTGTGATGTTGTGGTTGTGATGTTGTGATGTTGTGGTTGTGATGTTGTGGTTGTGATGTTGTGGTTGTGATGTTGTGGTTGTGTTGTTGTGATGTTGTGGTTGAGATGTTGTGGTTGTGATGTTGTGGTTGTGATGTTGTGGTTGTGATGTTGTGATGTTGTGGTTGAGATGTCGTGGTTGTGATGTTGTGGTTGTGATGTTGTGGTTGTGATGTTGTGGTTGTGATGTTGTGATGTTGTGGTTGAGATGTTGTGGTTGTGATGTTGTGGTTGTGATGTTGTGGTTGTGATGTTGTGATGTTGTGGTTGAGATGTCGTGGTTGTGATGTTGTGGTTGTGATGTTGTGGTTGTGATGTTGTGGTTGTGATGTTGTGATGTTGTGGTTGTGATGTTGTGGTTGAGATGTTGTGGTTGAGATGTCGTGGTTGTGATGTTGTGGTTGTGATGTTGTGGTTGTGATGTTGTGGTTGTGATGTTGTGATGTTGTGGTTGAGATGTCGTGGTTGTGATGTTGTGGTTGTGATGTTGTGATGTTGTGGTTGAGATGTTGTGGTTGTGATGTTGTGGTTGTGATGTTGTGGTTGTGATGTTGTGGTTGTGATGTTGTGATGTTGTGGTTGTGATGTTGTGGTTGTGATGTTGTGATGTTGTGGTTGAGATGTTGTGGTTGTGATGTTGTGGTTGTAGTAGATGAGTCCTACACCACACCAGCCCTTTCCCACCTCACACTTCCCCCTATCCACCTCACACATTTCCCAGGCCTTTATTCATAAAAGCTCCCCTCTACAGCCGCGTTACAAGTGGTTCTTAGTCTCCAGACGGCCAATAATCAGCACTCCTGACCTCTTAAATGAATATGTTTGTTGATACGAGGTGTTCTTTTTACTACAGCCACAAATCTGCAGGGTTTTAAACCCTGCTAACTCTGTCAAATGTCACCCGGTTGAAGCCAGTTGTCTAATGATTAAGTGCGGTGATCTCAAACCTGCCCCAACCTGGGCACTGAGGGATAAAATTTCAGCCCCCTCTCAACCTGCGGTGCCGGGCTAATTAAAATGTATTTTCTCCAGGCGACCATTTCAGCCCAGAGGGCAGAAATAGCAGTTGAAAATCTCGCTATTGCATTACATTTATTGTAGAGAGGCACCGGAGAACATTGTGGTTTATATATCTCCTGTGTTTTTCATCCTCTCTTTCTCTTCTCTCCACCTTTTTTCATTGTGATCATCACTCTGGATTTCCCACTTTCTTTGGTAAAGACTTTCTTTGGTAAAGATAGCTCTATGAAAATCAATGGAACTTTTATAGAGGCCCTACCCCATTTACTACAGAGAGAGAGCGAGAGAGAGATCTTTTTCAAACTAGGGAACTCATTAGCATATATCAGGGAGAATTTCACAACTTCTAGCTACCAGAAAGCCTAAGCCCACCCAAGGGCAAGGCAGCACCAGTTGACAGGACGAGGAAAAGCAAGCCGTTATTAACACGTTGGCGGGCTTGACAAATAATATCAGGCTCTGAAGTACCTCTGCATGTGAAATATTTAAAATACACTTCCTAAATCCATTCGGACTGTGTTTATGACAGTCCATGACAAGAATAACAGCTCTGACTGCCCTGAACATTCCGTTGAATATCCCATATTTAACCTCCACTGTGTTTCTCCCTCTTTGCTGTGTTTCTCCCCCACCAAAGTTGCTCCTCTCCAGAGATGTGTTATTTGACTGTCATTCGTTTCTCATGTTGATTTCAGTGGTGTCTGAGACTAACAGAGACGAGGGGCATCAAAAGTGTGATGCACTGTCAGGATGTGATTCCCAGATAGATCTGGGGGCCGTTTCCTGCTCTGACTGCTTTGATTACGAACGACATCCGTATGTGTCTCCTCCTGATTTGTGCTCTCCCCTAACGAAGAAGCCAATCAACAAGATAAATAGCTCAAGCCTCCGTGTGAGAGGGAGCGCTGCACCACCACCACCTCTGCAGGGCCCGGCTGACAAACAGGAGACAGCAGCAACTCTGGCGGCAGCAGCAGCATCGGAGAGGAGAGAGAATCTCTGGGCTGAAGAGATGGAGGAGTATAGGTTCTCCTTACAGTAAGTCTCACCACTCATTATGACATTTCCAGGAAATGTGGGTGACGAAGGCGTTTTTGCCTCGCAGAAAACGGGTCTGTGATAGCCAGATGTCAATGCACAACGTCTCGAGAATAACTACTATAGTAAAGATGGAACACACTCACTTTAGTTAGGCAGTGTGAAGTAGACATAATGGTTGTGTTCATATGTTTATTTTTTAACATTTAAAATGTTGTTTGATGATATCTCCGACACCATCATGTTTATGTATCTCTCCTAGTGGTAAGATATTTTAGAGGGGTACACATGGCAACATTGTCTCAACACACATACCTCTGTCACTGTTTGGTTAGTTGTTTTTCAATTCCCTCTCAACGCAAACTGAGTAGGCGCTTGGACAAAGGTTTTCTCCTCTTCGTTGTGGCTTACAGCATTTGATTTGAATGAGAAAACGGGGATCTATCATGAACAGCCCAGGATACAACACATGTTATAAACCACCTTGGCCAAACACCATGTTAAATAAAAAAAAATAAAAAAATAGATATATATTTCAAGGAGTATTAAAATAATATAAAATGGGTATTGCTTATTTCGACAGGAAAATAGTTTTGCAGATATTTGTTTTTATTTGAGCTGAACATAAATTAATACAAGGCGAAACTACACTATTACAATGAAAGGGGTCGCCTCACTCTCTCCTGGGGCTTCTTTTCTCATTTCTGGATGGTTGGTTGAGTTATAGCTTCTGGTGGAATATTGAACAAGATCAGAGACTATACCCTGGCATCTCCCAATGACACAGAAGGAATTAAAATGATTACCACAACAACAAAAATAAAGCCACAAACGTACGACACAATGCTAACTGAATGGAGAGAAATAATGCATACTGAATGTGACTTGTGTAGGCGGACTACACAGAGGGAAACATTTCATGTGTATTTTATCATATAGTCCTATTTTGACTTTAGAACAGTTCATTGATTATCCAAGATCTATTTCCTTCTATTTAAGCTATGGAACATAATATGAGTTTGCCTATATGCCCCTATAATGCCCCTATAATGCCCTAGAAAACTACTCCCATATTTTTGTCGTTTTAAGACCAAACACGAACTTCAAGCAGAGCTCACTCGCATAACAGTACAATTATATCTGTTCATCACAGCAATCCCAGGCACTGACGTTGTCTTTTCTCAGTATCCCAAACAGTCGTGCAGTGCTTACACTGGGCATGTCTAGCACCTGAGGACTGTATGGGAAACGAGCATAAGGGGATTCTTGTATTGTTTTATTCACTATTCCACTCGTCTTACTGCAGTGATGTCATCTGTGCTGCCGTGTGCTGGAGACGTATGTTCTATGCAGCATTTGTAGATACATGTTGTGGTGATTGAGGGATATTACTGCCATCTAGAGAACCACGAGACACTGAGCCCATTGATGAGGGAGAGCCTTGTTTTTATAAGGCACTTAAACCAGATATACACACCGTACTCACGCTGTCTACTCTGAATAATGATCAAAACATACTATAGTATTTTGTAGTTTCAGGTTTCCACTAACCTCCAGTTTCACATCCTCTTGATGCCCCTTGTAGGTTGATGAAGGCGTCTTGATGAAGCTTTAAAACCATGTTACTAGGACATAGCAAAGTGAAAATCTTATGCTGACATTTCCTTTCCAGTAATTCCATAAGAACGTCAGTTATCCACACAAGAGCAAACATGCCATCATGCTTCATTAACAAGAGAAAGAGAATAAGGTCTTCCCTAAGATGAACTACTCTGCTGTTTCTAACAAGAAGGAGGAAATACTAACATCCTTCTGGCAGATGATAAAATACTTTTAAATGTTGTGTACTGTTCATAATACAGCCTAAATAAATAATGTTTCAGCTCGATGGGCCAGTATCTGGTGGGTCACCCCTCTCTTCTTGGAGTTTTGATTATATTAATTATCCTCTCATTTGTATCCCCTCCGATTTGCATATCAAAAAGTAAGCTGTTGGTTGCCAACCTCAAACGAGACTCTACCCAAAAACATACTTGGCTGCACGATAATAACCGTAAACCATAAATTACAATTTCAAAGAAAATGCTCCTATAATAAGTGCAAGTATTGACAGTAGCAGTCAATCCATGGAAAATGAAAATAATGAAAATATGCCAGGAATGATTTTTATGATGTTTTCCAGCTCTGTTGATATCTGTTTGAAGAAACATGAAAGACACTCGCCAACCTTTCCACCTTTATTTGATGTCTGTGAGTGGAGTCTTCTTTAAGCACCTTTCTCAAAAGAATGTGAGAGTATTAAATCAAAGTGTTTGATTAGTGTTGTAATTTGATAGGGCCAATTTGCTACTGGAAAGCATTGCAACAACTTTTTCTGAAAGAACATATTTGAACATATTTGAACTGACTCCCGTACTGACTAGTAATCAATGTAATGATCCAACACAGCGTTTTAAAGTCTAGAGTATTCTTAGGAGAACCTCAGACTTAGAAGACTTTTCTGACTCCTCCCCCCCAAAAAATAGGAAGTCAACAGGAAGTCGTTGACTGTAATTACTTACAAGTCTCTTTAACAACGTCTTAGAATGGCCAACTTCAGTGGGCCACGCAAGCACATCGTGATTTGAGTTAATATTTGTGTCATCTGTTGTATGAGGAGTCATATTACTTTCTCTTAGGCAAGTTTGCATTGCAATGGGGTGAAACAAACTCTCACTTTAATTTGAAAACTGTGACCTCTACACACGAGCACGCCTAATAATATTATAGTACTGATCGGCATCGATACAAGGGGCCAGTACTCATTAGCCAACTCTATTGGTCAGGAGGACCACTGTGCATGTGTTTTACTTCCCCTCCCCCCCTTGTTTGTGCATGTTTGCTCATTAATTAGACTGCAGAGTGTGTCTCAGCAATGTTATCCAGCTAAATATTTTTTTTCTCTCGTTTTGGGGAAACCGGTTTTAATCAAACTCACACTCACATAACAATTAGATCTAATTAGCCCAATTATTAAGACTCTAATTACACTGAAATGTACCCCCTAAATCTCATATCAATTATGTGAGTGACTTTCTTGTTAGAGACAGAGAAAGGGATAAGACAACGTGTAGCGACACCCTTTGTCTCCAGAGGCCAAATGATGATGCCAGCATCTCCACAGTAGATTCACTCCATGCTGAAACTGGTAGGGGAGTCCTGGTAAGGGAGTCCTGGTAAGGGAGTCCTGGTAAAGGAGCCCTGGTAAGGGAGTCCTGATAGGGGAGCCCTGGTAAGGGAGCCCTGGTAGGGGAGTCCTGGTAGGGGAGCCCTGGTAAGGGAGCCCTGGTAGGGGAGTCCTGGTAAGGGAGTCCTGGTAGGGGAGCCCTGGTAGGGGAGTCCTGGTAAGGGAGTCCTGGTAAGGGAGCCCTGGTAGGGGAGCCCTGGTAGGGGAGTCCTGGTAAGGGAGTCCTGGTAAGGGAGTCCTGGTAGGGGAGCCCTGGTAGGGGAGTCCTGGTAAGGGAGCCCTGGTAGGGGAGTCCTGGTAGGGGAGTCCTGGTAAGGGAGCCCTGGTAGGGGAGTCCTGGTAAGGGAGCCCTGGTAGGGGAGTCCTGGTAGGGGAGTCCTGGTAGGGGAGCCCTGGTAAGGGAGTCCTGGTAGGGGAATACTGGTAGGGGAACACTGGTAGGGGAGTCCTGGTAAGGGAGTCCTGGTAAGGGAGTCCTGGTAAGGGAGTCCTGGTAGAGGAGCCCTGGTAAGGGAGTCCTGGTAAGGGAGTCCTGGTAGGGGAGTCCTGGTAAGGGAGCCCTGGTAGAGGAACACTGGTAGGGGAACACTGGTAGAGGAACACTGGTAGGGGAGTCCTGGTAAGGGAGTCCTGGTAAGGGAGTCCTGGTAAGGGAGTCCTGGTAGGGGAGTCCTGGTAGAGGAGCCCTGGTAGAGGAACACTGGTAGGGGAGTCCTGGTAAGGGTGTCCTGGTAAGGGAGTCCTGGTAAGGGAGTCCTGGTAGGGGAGCCCTGGTAGGGGAGTCCTGGTAAGGGAGTCCTGGTAGGGGAGCCCTGGTAGGGGAGGCCTGGTAGGGGAGTCCTGGTAAGGGAGTCCTGGTAAGGGAGTCCTGGTAGGGGAGCCCTGGTAGGGGAGTCCTGGTAAGGGAGCCCTGGTAGGGGAGTCCTGGTAGGGGAGTCCTGGTAAGGGAGCCCTGGTAGGGGAGTCCTGGTAGGGGAGTCCTGGTAAGGGAGCCCTGGTAGGGGAGTCCTGGTAGGGGAGTCCTGGTAAGGGAGCCCTGGTAGGGGAGTCCTGGTAAGGGAGCCCTGGTAGGGGAGTCCTGGTAGGGGAGTCCTGGTAGGGGAGCCCTGGTAAGGGAGTCCTGGTAGAGGAACACTGGTAGGGGAGTCCTGGTAAGGGAGTCCTGGTAAGGGAGTCCTGGTAGAGGAGCCCTGGTAAGGGATTCCTGGTAAGGGAGTCCTGGTAGGGGAGTCCTGGTAAGGGAGCCCTGGTAGAGGAACACTGGTAGGGGAACACTGGTAGAGGAACACTGGTAGGGGAGTCCTGGTAAGGGAGTCCTGGTAAGGGAGTCCTGGTAGGGGAGTCCTGGTAGAGGAGCCCTGGTAGAGGAACACTGGTAGGGGAGTCCTGGTAAGGGTGTCCTGGTAAGGGAGTCCTGGTAAGGGAGTCCTGGTAGGGGAGTCCTGGTAAAATGGTGTCCTGGTAAGGGAGTCCTGGTAGGGGAGTCCTGGTAAGGGAGTCCTGGTAAGGGAGTCCTGGTAGAGGAACACTGGTAGGGGAGTCCTGGTAAGGGAGTCCTGGTAAGGGAGTCCTGGTAGGGGAGTCCTGGTAGAGGAGCCCTGGTAAGGGAGTCCTGGTAGAGGAACACTGGTAAGGGAGTCCTGGTAAGGGAGTCCTGGTAGGGGAGTCCTGGTAGAGGAGCCCTGGTAAGGGAGTCCTGGTAGGGGAGTCCTGGTAAGGGAGTCCTGGTAAGGGAGTCCTGGTAAGGGAGTCCTGGTAGGGGAGTCCTGGTAGGGGAGTCCTGGTAGAGGAACACACACACAGGGTACCAGTACTGAGTCCATGATAACTTGGCTGTATACACAGGGTACCAGTACTGAGTCCAAGATAACTTGGCTATATACACGGGGTACCAGTACTGAGTCAATGATAACTTGGCTATATACACGGGGTACCAGTACTGAGTCCATGATAACTTGGCTATATACACGGGGTACCAGTACTGAGTCCATGATAACTTGGCTATGTACACGGGGTACCAGTACTGAGTCCATGATAACTTGACTGTATACACAGGGTACCAGTACTGAGTCCATGATATCTTGGCTATATACACGGGGTACCAGTTCTGAGTCCATGATAACTTGGCTGTATACACAGGGTACCAGTTCTGAGTCCATGATAACTTGGCTATATACACGGGGTACCAGTACTGAGTCCATGATATCTTGGCTGTATACACAGGGTACCAGTACTGAGTCCATGATAACTTGGCTATATACACGGGGTACCAGTACTGAGTCCATGAAAATGTGGCTGTATACACAGGGTACCAGTACTGAGTCGATGTGCAGGGGGATTTTCCCATAAAGGGGCAATTTTATTTTTAAATCCTTTTGTGAGACTCGGAACCCAAACTGGTGTTCAGTGGAGTCACCAGGAGCACGGTGACCTATTTTCCCCTCCAGCCTGATGGGTTGGCAAGGTGCAGCCTGCCTCTCCTGCTGCATGTGTGATGAGGAGAGGGGCGGGTCAAATACCGCCGTGTCACGAGTCAAAGACACTTGTTGGTTGGCGTGGTAGGGGACAGCCCTCTCTCCCTCTGCTGGCAACACTGCTCTGGAAAGAAAACAATTACAAGTCTGTTTGGAAATAGCTATAAAAACACATTTCTTATCGGTTGCTTATCTAAAAATTGCACTGGAGTGAATCACTGACTGACAGCTTAATGAGAGAGAGAGAGAGAGAGAGAGAGAGAGAGAGAGAGAGAGAGAGAGAGAGAGAGAGAGAGAGAGAGAGAGAGAGAGAGAGAGAGAGAGAGAAACAACCATCCTCAACAATACCACTTAATGCCCTACTCCAATCTAGAACTCGGCAGGGGTCAATCAAATCTGATGTAATGCTCGTTGGAGTTGTGTGTAGAGGTGGCGAGCGGTCACCCACCCCAGGTTCCCAGGGCCCTGCTGCAGCTGAGAGGCAGGATGAAAGCGGGAGGCCGTGGCCTGGGCCACATGTTGCCTTCACCTCTCCAGGTCACGCTGGATATTGCTCCCGCTTCACGGAAATCAGAGCTGTCAGCTCCCTGACAGACAGGCCCCAGTCCTGACGCCATTGGCCAGTCCCCGGCAAAGTGGGCATACGATCAGAGAAAGGCCTTCCTAGGCCTGGCAAGTCTGGTATCATCTGGTCTGGGTCAGTGGGCAGTGTTTCCCACATCCACTCTATGGGGCCTCAGAGAGAGAGAGAGAGAGACTGAGAAGGAGAGTCAGGAGACGTTCACAGAGGGCAGGTGCAGAGATGAGACTGCTCTGCCACTCTTTTCCAGTTCATTTGTCATCTGGATTACATAAACACTGAAAAATATTGCCAAATCAGTAAACATCCTGAAAAGGTTTGACTCGTTCGAGTAGTCCCCCCCCCCCCCCCCGGTAAAATATTTTTGGAACAATAAATTATACTTGGATGGAAGTGACGTTTACAAGACAGAGACTGACTAATGTAGAACAAACATACAGTACACACTATCAATGACCTCTTATTGTATAAATAAACACGTCACCCTGGATTTTCTATTAGAACAACATCGCTGCTAAACGTCTCTTCTAATAAGCTGACAGGCTGTGACCGTTGATTTTATCAGCCGTCTGATAGACATAGTTGTATATCTAAATATGACGTTGGCCGACCATTTTGGCCATTGTCAATTTTAGCCAAAACTCCGTCTCAAAGTTATTGCTCACCGGTTGGCCTGTTATCCTTCCCTGTTCTCTGATTAGTCATTGGATTCAATTATTTGCATGTGTGGCAATGGCTTCATTTGTAGGTTGGACTCTTTCAGCATCCTTCCCCCATACCAGTCTTTTACACGAGTGCATGATGTAACGGTCGTCTTCCTCCTCGTCTGAGGATGAGCATGGATCGGACCAAAACGCAGCGTGGGTTGAATACATATTTGTTTATTTAAGAAAGACGAAGACGGAAAAACTCTTAAACAAACTACAAAACAATAAACGACGTGAACAGACTTGAACTTGTGAACATATAACATGAACGCACGAACAGGAAGGAACACACGAATGAAATAAACTAAACGAACGAAAACAGTCCCGTGTGGCACAAACACTGACACAGGAACAATCACCCACAAACAAACAGTGTGAACAGCCTACCTAAATATGGTTCTCAATCAGAGGAAACGTAAAACACCTGCCCCTGATTGAGAACCATATCAGGCTAGTTAACAACCCTAAACATAGAAACAAATAACATAGACTGCCCACCCCAACTCACGCCCTGACCATACTAAACAAAGACAAAACAAAGGAAATAAGGTCAGGAACGTGACACATGAGCTTTGCAGGCACGGGCCTGGTGACTATTGATTAATTCCATTTATTTTCAGCAACCCATGACACCCACCATATCAGAAATTATTCCTGTAGTGAGAAACAGGTAAGATTGGCATTCCTGAAACTTTATTTTGTTGAAATGTAATTTGATATTGGAGAAATTAAGCTAATTGGTTGCACACAAATTGGCCATTTTAATTGATAGGATTCAGACAATATTCAATAAATACAGTACCAAACATCCGATTTGGACAAAACTTCTTCCTAACAATCAGTAAGACATGAAGAATAATACATTTTAAAAAGCCACCCAAGGATCCCCCACAACTCACGCCAATCCCACCCCAACAAGCAGCATACAGTATCAGTTCTCTATGTTAAAAGACATGGCTAGGAGTATTGCTTCTTCATACTATATAATGTATTCCCTGTGAATCTGGCAATGTTTTTTTCCCACTGTTCAGAGAAATTTGTAGTTGAAGTCGCTTGCATTATTTACTAACATAGAGAACTTTATAAACATAGAGAACTGGTTGTTATGTCTCACACAGGAAGCGGCGCAGGTCCTAATCCAGGCACTTGTCATCTCCCGTCTGGATTACTGCAACTAGCTGTTGGCTGGGCTCCCTGCCTGTGCCATTAAACCCCTACAACTCATCCAGAACGCCGCAGCCCGTCTGGTGTTCAACCTTCCCAAGTTCTCTCACGTCACCCCGCTCCTCCGCTCTCTCCACTGGCTTCCAGTTGAAGCTCGCATCCGCTACAAGACCATGGTGCTTGCCTACGGAGCTGTGAGGGGAACGGCACCTCCGTACCTTCAGGCTCTGATCAGGCCCTACACCCAAACAAGGGCACTGCGTTCATCCACCTCTGGCCTGCTCGCCTCCCTACCTCTGAGGAAGTACAGTTCCCGCTCAGCCCAGTCAAAACTGTTCGCTGCTCTGGCACCCCAATGGTGGAACAAACTCCCTCACGACGCCAGGTCAGCGGAGTCAATCACCACCTTCCGGAGACACCTGAAACCCCACCTCTTCAAGGAATACCTAGGATAGGATAAAGTAATCCTTCTAACCCCCCCCCCCCCCCCCCCTTAAAGAGTTAGATGCACTATTGTAAAGTGGTTGTTCCACTGGATATCATAAGGTGAATGCACCAATTTGTAAGTCGCTCTGGATAAGAGCGTCTGCTAAATGACTTAAATGTAAATGTAAATGTTATGTTATACTGATAATAATACTTCAACAATATAATGTTTAAGGAATTACCACAACCACCAATCATCACCACCACCTCCATCGCCTCCCTACACCCCATTACCCTGAACGTGTGGTGAGATAAGAGAGAGAGAGAAAGTGAGAGAACAAGAGGAGAATGACACGTCTCTCTCTCTCTCTCTCTCTCTCTCTCTCTCTCTCTCTCTTGTCCTGCAGTTATGAAGACAAGGTCATGAGGAGAATGAAAGTACTGATGCAACACTCATGATGCTTCCTGGGGGCCTCCCAGTGTGCCTCAACCAAATAGTTCTCCCCAGAGCACTAGTGATTAGTTGCTTCCCCTGCCTTAATCAGAGGGGTTATTAAACTGCAGCGATACCACGCCGCAAAGCATTGGATTGTTTTTTAAAGGTCATAATTATACTTAGGTGATGGAAAGCAACCTGCTTTGAGATGCTAAGTGCTGTGTTTCTAGAGGGGGGTGTAAGGGAAGCCCCTTTTGGTTTGTTGTTCCCAGGTGCATGTGAAATCTAATGTTTCCATCTCTGTGTATGGCTCGTTATGGGATCTGCCATTTCCATGTTTTAATTGTTCCTGTGCTAAGTCAGTCAAGTCTATAAAAAGGCCACATGTTGCATTTTTTGGTTAAAAAACAGTGAAAAACGGCTACCTCACGTAAACCTACAGGCCTGTTCTCATGAACAAGGCCAAAACACCTTTCGGGGGGATATTTGGCTTGCGCAGCAACTTCTAGTTACTACCCTTTCTCTCTACCAGCACTGTAGCAACTTTACAGCGCTAGCATTTCATTGGCTCTCCTACACTTGCCTCGCATGTAAGAGCCTCCTCCCAGCATTAAAAAGGCCCAGGCAGCTATTAGTCAAACAAGGCCTCCTAATTAAGTGGAACATATTTTTCACTACTTTTGATTAGGTTAGAGAGCCCAGGCTCCCAATCCCTCTCAGCTGCAAATCATTCTTCTGATTTGGCAGTACAGGCATTATACCATTCTAATTATATGATGTACTCCAATTCTACAGCTGAGTCACAATGCCATAATTCTCTTTACGATACCCCAAATACCTACTGCTTTCCCATTTTCTCAATGAAACTCATTTATGTGTATCTCGCTTTGCCAGCGTCCTGTAAATGTGCCAGCATATAAAACTGAAGATGTTAAGGTAATTGTAGGGGTCGGGAGAGGGAAAAAAGGGTGCAAAGTTAAGCCTGGTGAAAATGTTGAGTACTTTTAAAAAACAAATAAAACTTCTTCTAATAAGGTGATGTCAAAATGACTAAATTATCCGAAAGCCTCGTAGACATTTCTTCCTAGTCTTTTACACGTCATCTAGGGTGTCTTTAAAAGAATACCACCACCGCTGTACCCAAATATTATCATTTAATATATGTTATGGGAGAGAGCATATTTGGGATTTTCACTTTGATTAAGAGGTTTCATAGCTTCCTGCTTGACTTTAACCCACCTGCCCCTGCTTTTTACATGTCAAAATCATTCCAATCTATTACAGATACTTCTACCCCAGAAGTAGAACACATAGATATGTCCAGTGATGGCTATTCACCGTTACAAAGGATCTATAAAAATACAAATGTCTACACAGTTATGTCATGTTGTCCTATGTCTTGCAGAGCTACCTCGACCCAGGAGACACAGCACACAGTGACAGTGATGCCAGCCTGACTACAATATTGTCCCTATTTAATTGTCAGTGGGATTGGAAAGGTCAGGCTGTTGGAATCACACAGAGACCCTTGCTGCTTTGATTGAAGCATTCGTTCCCAGCTCGTGTTTTACCTGGAAGTGTTTTTCAAAGCTTCCCAGTCAGATTAACAAGGTGACTTTCTCTCTCTCTCCTCCTAGACCAGGTTTAGTCTGCTGTCAATGATAGATAATAGTCACAGTTTACTGTCCGAGTAGACAGTAAATCCTACTCTATTGCATGTGTGTGTGTGTGTGTGTGTGTGTGTGTGTGTGTGTGTGTTTGTTTTGCCATGAAAAGGAGCCTCAGTGGTTTGAGGAGAGTATGCACCCTTCACAATGTGACGACCCTTAACTTCAGGAAAAAAGCCCATCAGCCGACGAGGAGGAGACAGTCATGCCTCTATCTCTTACTTCAAAGACCTAGACCAGCGCAGTGCAGCCAGTCTGTGAAATCCTCCTTGAAGTTCAGGCACGCTTTGAATGTGTTGTGTAAAACACAGCACTGTAAAGAAGGCATACACTGTGATATTGCTAATCCCGCGATTTACCATCAATCGCCAAAAAAGCACGGCTTTCTTTCCACTGCTCAGCAGCTTGACACATGCGTTAAATGAGATTGCTTGAGTCAAAAACATGGAGACTGATCAATGCTTTCCAATGCTTGAAAACTGGGAGTTAGAGAGATACTTTCAAGGGGTACTATGACAACATTGCCATAAAATCTTGTCAAGTTGACATTTTAGTCATTTAGCATAAGCTCTTATCCAGAGCGACTTCCACTACTGAGTCGATCCGTTTTCATACTGGTACCCCTTGAGATTCAAACCCACAACCCCTGGCGTTGCAAGCACCATGCTCTACCAACTGAGCTACACAGGACATCCGCATGAAAGGAGCTGAGCTGCTGCACCAGTGGAACATTAAAGCTCTGGTGTTAATTCATGCATTCTCTAATACACAGCAGAAGAGCAGCAAACCCCTGTGTACTGTAGCTGTGTGTTTGGGCCCTTAAAGCTGCACTATGCAGAAATCGCTCCGCCATTTCCTGGTTGCTAAAATTCTAATAGTTCGCTTAATTTCAAGACAAGCAAGTATAGTGTAGAGAATCATTCTACCAACTAAACTGCTGTGAAATAAATTTTCATAGCCAAAATAAGCCTAAGAATAGTAAGAACGGGAAGAATAGAAATAGCTCACATAGAACAGATCTACCACTTCTTAGACATGCTTTCAATGAGTGACAGATCTATAACTCACATGTCTATGTGAATTTGGTCGGGTCACCCAAAAAGTTACATACGGCAACTTTAAGTGGCACAGTACGTAGGTTCCATGATTAAAATAAGTACATTTTTAATCGTTTTTGGCTCAGATAACTTTCTTAAATCGTGTTGTTCTTGATCTTAAAAACTATTTTGAGGGGTTGCATGGTTTCAAAAGTGGGGTCCTCGGTTGTAAGATATAGAAGCTGTAGTTGATTGGAAATCTGTCTGTATACTGTATGGTTTGTCATTACGTCAGACATACCTTCTGAAACGAAAAGCAAAAAACATTTGCCTTGTTCTGGCCTCGTTTACAGAACCTATCATCTTCATTTACATTCTATCTCTGTGTCAGTCCTATCTTTGCACTTCGCTGAAAATCTACTTTCCGACACCGATATGCATTCAGCGTGTGAAGAAACAATAACATTATGGGGCGTTCGGCGAAGCATTTACAAAACAATGCCTGTGGCAAAAAAAAAAAAAAAAAAAGTGAAGGCAAATAACTTAATCTTCCAAATAAAGGATAAGTCTGGTCTTTAAGTGGGCCCAGATTTAGAGCTTTAACCGGCGGGGGGGGGGGGGGGTTCTCAGAGTTACCTTCTTTACTGCTCCCACCCCTGCAGACATCTCCACTCAGCTTTAAACTCCACGGCCCGCTATCTCCCTGCAGTACTGCCGTCAGTACCCATGCCAACTTAAAGGCTTCATACGTGTCACTACTCACTGCTTACTTTATGCTATTTAGCTATTTTTAAAGACCATAGCTTCCATGTCCATGGTATGTAATGCAGAACGAGAGAGATGCTCTCTCACAGCACTCGACCGGAGAAAAGCATGTTGCACGCTATTCAGATTTTAGTTGAAGCTACAGAAAGTATATTATTTAATTTATAGATAGTTGACATGCTTTACAATGTAGGCTTCAAAGAGTTGGCTACCTCCTTGACCAGGTTTACGATAGTGTCAGATTTTTGGTGAATACAATGCTAATCTTCTTTGACAACTGAGAAATGAACTACAATGAACTCCAATTGAAATTATATGGAACATATACACTACTGTATGTCTACAGTACAGATGTAGGATCTTCATTTGAGCCAGCTTGCTACATCAGGAAAATAATCCTGCAGAAACAGGAAATGTAAATTATTATGTGGATTATCATTAATGGACATTTTTGTAGGGGTTGCTACATTTTTTGTTAGGGCAAATCAAGTCTAACATTTTTAAGGGGAAATTACAAACTTTAGAACTCTTTTTAAACCTCAAATACACTACAATTTTACATTTACTGCTATGTAGGGAAATTCTCAGCAACAAAAGAATGATCAAATGAAGATCCTACATCTGTATGTCTCTTTGAATGTCTCATCACATACAAGCCCACTCCACCCCCTCTACTTGCTATTTAAATATTGTACTTCTTTCTGGTAATCGGAGGTGCCACAATGAAATCAATTCAGCGGGTGATAACAGATTTCACATCACGTTATCTAATTGGCTTTGAGGAGCCTCCTTGTGCAGAGACAGCAAAAAACCTTCTTATTCATGCATCATCTATATATGAAAGATGGGAGTCAGGTGTTATATGGAGTTTCTCCATAATGCCTCTTGACATTGTAGCATCTTGCGTCTGTCTGTGACACATTGCTTCTTTGTCGTTTCACTTTGCGGAAATCCTTTCTACATTTACATTTTAGTCATTTAACAAACACTCTTACCCAGAGAAACTTACAGGAGCAATTAGCATTAAGTGCCTTGCTCAAGGGCACATTGACAGGTTTTTCCGCATAGTTGTCTCGGGGTTTCGAACCAGCAACCATTCAATTACTGGCCCATAACTCTTAACCAATAGGCTACCTGCCCCCCTATAACACACCAGGAAGACATACCCGTGACAAGGCCTTGAATGAAACAACTGTCATTTTTCCAATGACAAAACAGCAAGTAGAGACAATGCATGCACTTAAAACATGATGCTAAAAACTCACAGCATTTAGCATATAATTAGGCTATAACACACTTAACACACACTATCGAAATCATGCATAAGTAAATAGATAGCATACTGTGTTTTTTCTTGTCTATCAACATTGGATACTATTGTACTTAACGCAACCACCAGTAATTGACTTGTACGCTGAGTAGTTTATCCTCACTGTACCAATTTGTTTCAGAGCGTTGCATGAATATTTATCTACAGTCTTTAACTGTTGACTGGGCATTTTCTGGATGAAAGCGAGCTCTCCCACATGGAAAGAAGAACTTGAAGCGATCTCTCGTGTTTATCTGTGAGAACCTGAGAACTGAACACAAATAATTTAAACACTTCACATAGTGCATTCATTCCCCCGGGGTTTGGTTGATGATGACTTTTAGTTTATTGTGACTTGATGTAGGAAATTACCGGCAACAGTCTGAGACTTAATCTTTGGCGAATTACACTCCACTCTACTCAAATCTAACAGTACTGTTGGATGAGGGGAAGGGAAGGGGAGGGGAGGGGAGGGAGAGACAGAGTGGAAAGAAAAAGAGAGAAACAATTGATTATTTTCGTGTTTCCTCTTTAGGCATTATATGCAAGCCATTTCCCTGGGTACACACTACAAAGTGAATACCAAGCATCTTTGAGAACAGAAAGATGGCTAGACTTGTCCACGGGCCATTGCCTGGAGAAATATTAGGATGCACCTTCTCCCTGTTGTCTGACTCTTTTCACACTGACAAAGAGTCACGTTATGTATTTAGTCTTTGTGTGTGTGTGTGTGTGTGTGCGTGTGTCCCTGTGTGTGTGTGTGTGCGTATGTGTGTGTGTGTGTGTGTGTGCGTGTGTCCCTGTGTGTGTGTGTGCGTATGTGTGTGTGTGCGCGTGTTTCCCTGTGTGTGTGTGTGTGTGTGTGTGTGTGTGTGTGTGTGTGTGTGTGTGTGTGTGTGTGTGTGTGTGTGTGTGTGTGTGTGTGTGTGTGCTGAGGTATGGGGAAGGTCGGGAGACTAGAGCCCTGTTGAGAGAGGCTCTTATGTTCTCAGTCTTGTCCCAATGTGGCGTTCCAGCATTCCATGCCAGGTCATTACTGGCCCAGCAGCCACTCTCTCCTCCTCTCATCCAAACTCTCCATCTGTGCCCTTTACATAAGAGAGAGCGAGAGAGAGAGAGAGAGAGAGGCCTTCTGTGTGTTTTGTTTCCAGGCCCTGAACTCTCCTGCTGTCATCTTTCGTTATCTCTCTGTGTGTGTCTCCCTCTCTCCCCGTATATACAAGTATATCCTGTATATATGGATATATACATGTTGTTCCAGGCCCTGTGCTCTCCTACAGAGGCCCGGGCGGTGGTAGTGGTGTTGGGGCTGCTGAGCGTACACATTTGGCTCTCCCCTTATCCTCCCGTCAGAGCTGTCACCGCGGCACTGGGGCAGGGGCTAGCACTCCTCCTCATCAGCAGCACAGCTCTGCCTCATTATGCCGCTCCTGGCTTTGATCTGGTTTGCGAGGCTCTACCTGCATTACTGCAGCCAGTGGCTCTTCCTTCAGGCCATCATAGTTCCTGTCAACAAGTGAGTATGCTTCCTTTGATATCCTCCTCTGTCCGAGGAGGTGGTGAAGCAGGAGGAGGAGGAGGAGGAGGAGGAGGAGGGGAGAAGTGCTTGTGTGGAAAATGTGCAGGGGAGTGGAGAGAGGAGGTGTGTGTGTGGGAGGGGGGAGTTTGGTGGAGTGGAGATGCGCGCGCGCACACCCACACACACACACACACACACACACACACACACACACACACACACACACACACACACACACACACACACACACACACACACATTCTCTCCCGCTACATACTGTATAACACCGTTATCAGTAAAAAAAAAAACAATCTGCCCATTACCAGTTTAATAAGTCTAAGCATTAATGGAACCATGTGGGAGTATGCATTGATTTCAACATGCAATCTTGTGGTCCCTGAACGTGTGCATTATTTGGAAAGAATGTATTGTTTATTATTTTGTCGACAGCATTCCGTAATAAACAAAGTAGGATGCCATTGAGAGGCTCTTATATCTCAATAGCATATGGTGTTGATTTAATTTATCACATTAAAAGCAAGACTGTAAATATGCTTACAAGTCTACTTTTACAGCGGGGGAACAAACACGAGCATTAAATAATGGAAAAGCCATCTGACAGAACTTTGAAAAAATGTGCATGAGTAAAAAAGGGATGGAGGGGGGGATTGAGGGAGGAAAAAATGCAGATTATGGAGGTGGTCACCAGCCACTAAAGGATGACAACCGTCGCTTCCTCCTCTGAACGTTTCTCCCTGTAACGGCCAGCTAGCTCTCTGTCTCTATCTCTGACAGACCAGTGTGCTGACAGCCTCCCCCCAGCCCCTCCCCATGTGTCCAACCCCTTGTCTCACCTGATGCCACACCGTCTCCTGCCCCCTCCCCATAGTGACATCATCAAAGCGAGCCCTTCAGTAGACTCTCACTCAGGCCCCACGCGGCTCTCCCATAACCCCCAGCACACCACTTACACATTAGACATTACACCACTCTGTGGCCCCCACTCTGCCCATTTTATATGGAAAGTATTTGTCAGCAAACAACAATCTACATTTTCTGCAAAGATTTAATTTGTAACGCCTGGTACAAACCACAGCTAAGGTATATCAGAATACTGGAATATGGGTAGAGTGACTGTTAATGATCACAGATACACCTGTCCTGTAAAGTTGTTATGGAATTGGAATTGGACACAATTGTAGACAAACCTAAATACATGAGTGTAGAATATAGACAAATTAGTTGTTGAGGAGACAGAAAGCAGAAGGTTTATCATAGTGTGGTGTTGGATCAGGAGGAGTACAAATGGACCGTCAGTGGGAGTAATGGCGAGTGGCTGAGAGTGGGTTCCTTCTCTTAGTGAATCATATGGGAATTAATGGACAAAACAGCCAACTCTCCACTTACACAACTGCAACTTGCCAATGGTAGATTAAGAAACTCATGAGCCTTGATGTAAACTGTTGAGCGACAGTACGTCTTATCTTACCTTTGTTTTTGAAACCACAGTTTTGCATCTCTTGATGCATGGATCCGGAAGACGTGCTGCACCATGAGCTGGGCCGTCTCCTTGGCCGAGGTTAGTTTGGGGAGAGCAATGAAGTGTGTCGGCTTTGGAAAACCGGTCGACCACAGTCAGGATGGCAGTGTTGCCCACAGACAGGGGGAAATCCAGAGATATGTGGAACCAGGGACGGTGAGGGACAGGCAGTGGTTGTAGAAGATCAGCCGGAGCTTGCCGTGGAGTCTTGTTCTGGGCACAGACCCTGCAGGTGTCGAGAAACACGGCGACATCCGGAACCATAGTAGGCCACCAAAAGTGATGTCACACGAAGGCCAGGGTTCGACGGGAGCCCTGGTGGCAGGCAAGCCTGGAGGAACAGGCCCTCTCCAGGACCACGGAGCGGACAGTGTCAGGCACAAACATCCGGTTATCTGGGCCCCCCCCCAGGGTTCGACTGGGACCACTGGACCTCCCGGACCTGTTTCCCTATACCCCAGGTGAGTGCCGTCACCAGGCACGAGGTGGGAAGGATGGTCTCGGGCTCCGGGGTGGTAACTGTGGGGCTATAGCAGCGAGACAGGGCATCCGGCTTGACGTTCTTGGACCCTGGCCGGTAAGAGAGGGAAAAGTTGAACAGGGTAAACAGCAGGGCCCATCTCGCTTGCCTGGAGTTGAGGCGCTTGGTGGTGCGGAGATACTCCAGGTTTTTGTGTCACTGCCTCCATTCCTCCAATGCCATCTTCACCGTGAGAAGCTCTCGATTCTCCACATCGTAGTTCCTCTCCGTGGCATTGAGGTGGTGGGAGAAGAAAGTGCAGGGAAGCAGCTTAACTTCTTGTTAACCTCTCTAGGGTACATGGGACGCTAACGTCCCACCTGACCAAAATCCAGTGAAAGTGCAGTGCGCCAAATTCAAACAACAGAAATCTCATAATTAAAATTCCTCAAACATACAAGTATTATACACCATTGTAAAGAAAAACTTGTTGTTAATCCCACCACAGTGTCCGATTTCAAAAAGGCTTTACGACAAAGCATACCATGCGATTATGTTAGGTCAGTACCTAGTCACCAAAAACACAGCCATTTTTCCAGCCAAAGAGAGGAGTCACAAAAAGCAGAAATAGAGATAAAATGAATCACTAACCTTTGATGATCTTTATAAGATGACACTCATAGGACTTCATGTTACACAATACATGTACAGTATGTTTTGTTCGATAAAGTTCATATTTATATCCAAAAATCTCAGTTTACATTGGCGTGTTATGTTCAGTAGTTCCAAAACATCCGGTGATTTTGCAGAGAGCCACATCAATTTACAGAAATACTCATAATAAACATTGCTAAAAGATACAACTGTTATTCATGGAATTTTAGATCCTCATCTCCTTAATGCAACCCCTTTCAGATTTTAAAAAAACTTTACAGAAGAAGCACACCATGCAATAATCTGAGTACAGCGCTCAGACACAAAATCAAGCCATACAGATATCCACCATGTTGTGGAGTTAACAGAAGCCAGAAATAGCATTATAAATATTCACTTACCTTTGATGATCTTCATCAGGTTGCACTCCCAGGAATCCCAGTTCCACAATAAATGTTTGTTTTGTTCGATGAAGTCCATCATTTATGTCCAAATACCTCCTTTTTGTTCGCACATTTTGCCCAGTAATCCAAATTCATGAGGCGCGATCACTAGGTGCAGACAAAAAGTCAAAAAGTTCTGTTACAGTTCGTAGAAACATGTCAAACGATGTATAGAATCAATCTTTAGGATGTTTTTAACATAACTCTTCAATAATGTTCCAACCGGAGAATTCCTTTGTCTTCAGAAATGCAATTGAACTCAAGCTAACTCTCATGTGAACGCGCGTGGTCAGCTCATGGCACTCTGGGAGAGACCTTACTCAATCCCCTCTCATTCACCCCCACTTCACAGTAGAAGCCTCAAACAAGGTTCTAAATACTATTGACATCTAGTGGAAGCCTTAGGAAGTGCAATATGACCCCATTTCCACTGTATATTGGATAAGCAAAGAGTTGAAAAACTACAAACCTCAGATTTCCCACTTCCTGGTTGGATTTTTTCTCAGGTTTTTGCCTGCCATATGAGTTCTGTTATACTCACAGACATCATTCAAACAGTTTTAGAAACGTCCGAGTGTTTTCTATCCAAATCTACTAATAATATGCATATTTTAGCCTCTTGGCCTGAGTAGCAGGCAGTTTACTCTGGGCACCTTATTCATCCAAGCTACTCAATACTGCCCCCGGCCATATTAAGACCAAATTCTTATTTACAATGACGGCCTAGCCCAGCCAAATGTGCGCTGCCCTATGGGACTCCAAATCACAGCCAGATTTGATACAGCCTGGATTCAAACCAGGGAAAACCTCTTGCACTGACATGCAGTGCCTTAGACCACTGTGCCACTCGGGAGCCCTAATATATGCCAGCATGGATGTCTGTGTATCTTTCCTCCTCTATTGATAATGCCAAAAATTAAACTAGACATTAGAAACACAGCATAATATCATTAAAAGCAGGTGAAAGATGAAATTAGACATTAGAAACACATGTCTAGTTTAATCTTTGACATTGTCAGTAGAGGAGGCAAGATACACAGACATTCATGGTGGCATATGTGTCACGCATCTATGACTGAAGGCCAAATTCAACATCTTAAAATTATTTATGTGTCAAATTAACTGTATCTTGATTTAAATGAGTATTATGCCTCAAACATGTTTCGCTAAAGATATCTGACAAGATTCAATAAATTAAACTAAAGTGAACTGAGTGTGCTGACCTGAGGAAGTAGAGGTAGAGGATGTTGGCTGCGAAGAGGAGGAAGACGACGTTGTAGAGGAAGAGGACGGTGTCGAGGAAGAGGACGGTGTCAAGGAAGAGGACGGTGTAGAGGAAGAGGAAGGTGTCGAGGAAGAGGACGGTGCAGATGAAGAGGGTGATGACCAGCCCGAACGGTCAGTCCGGTAGAAGTACCAGTAGCAGAATCTGCACTGTACGCTGGACAGACAGACAACCATCACCATACAACCACATTCCCATAATAAAACCATCAACTGATGGGAGACTCTGCACTGTAGGACAGACGCTGGACACACCATCATCAACTGAGTCTGTATCTACTGTAATATATAACGTGTTAGGCGGGCTGTCCCGACATCGGTATACTTATGACAACATCCAGCTCAAGTGCAGGGCGCGAAATTCAAAATCTATTTTTTTTAAATATTTAACTTTCACACATTAACAAGTCCAATACAGCATTTGAAAGATAAACATCTTGTCAATCCAGCCAACATGTCCGATTTTTTAAATGTTTTACAGAGAAAACACCACATATATTTATGTTAGCTCACCACCAAATAAAAAAGAGGACAGACATTTTTCACAGCACAAGTAGGATGCAAGTAGCATGCACAAGCCAACCTAACTAACCTAGAACCAACCTAAATAACCTAGAAAAAACTACCTCAGATGACAGTCCTATAACATGTTACACAATAAATCTATGTTTTGTTCAAAAAATGTGCATATTTTAGCTATAAATCAGTTTTACATTACTGCTACCATCATAGCTACAGTCAGAAATCGCACGGGAGTAGCCAGAGAAAATACAGACACCAACGTCAACTACTAATTACACATCATAAAACATTTCAGAAAAATATATGGTGGATAGCTAATGAAAGACAAAGATCTTGTGAATAGAGCCAATATTTCCGATTTTTGAAGTGTTTTACAGCGAAAACACAATATATCGTTATATTAGCTTACTACATTAGCTAGCACACAGCAGCATTGATTCTAGTCAAACGGTAGCATAGCACAGTTCGACAGATATATGAAAAAGCATCCCAAATTGGGTCCTTATCTTTGTTGATCTTCCATCAGAATGTTCTCCAAGGGGTCCTTTGTTCAGAAACGTCTTTATTTCGATCCAGAACGAACGATTTCCCTCTTGAATTAGCAAGCACACTGGCAGTGCGACGCTAACCTCTCCATCTTGACAAAATTCTTGCGTCGCATCACGTCTAAAGTCCAGAATAAATTTCAATAATATAATTAAACTATATTGAAAAAACATACTTTAGGATGATATTGTGACATGTATCAAATAAAATCGAAGCCGGAGGTCATATTCACCTTTAACGAGCGTTTTCCAGGAGCCGAGTCCAGGTTCTACTTCGCGCCCAGAAAAAAAAATAAAGTGCGCAAGTCTCACTCCAAGAGGTTGTGTTCAATCCCTGGACGAGATATTCAAGTCCTTTCTGCTCTCACTTCCGCATGACACCCAGGGGAAGGCGTATGACGTGTTTCTACAGTCCTAAGTGACATGCCCTTTTATAGACAAGGTCTTGAAGAGAGACATCGATTTTGGAAATCTCACTTCCGGATAGGAAATGGGCTGTAAAAATAGTTCTGTTCCACTTAGAGAAATAATTCAAACATTTTTAGAAACTAGAGACTGTTTTCTATCCAATAGTAGTAATAATATGCATATTGTAAGAGCAAAAATTGATTAAGAGGCCGTTTGAAAATGTGCACATATTTTCCAGTTTTTCAATACGCCCCCTGCAGCCATAAGAGGATAATATCACATATGGTATTTAGCAGACACTTTTATCCTAAGCAACAGTAATGCATGCATACATTTTACATAGGACATACTACTGTGCATACGAGATGAAATACATTGAAGCAAAGGACAGTACATCTACAGTGTAATCTACAGGTAATATGAGAGGCCTCCAACAGAGAAACCTGGTAAAAGGTTTTGGTTGGACGTGCATTTGTCAAGGACCTCTGTGGTATTCCATGATGTGAGGAAATACAACACTACAACACCCTCTCTTCATTAATAACCATGTGATTAACCGTAGGATAAGATTGGACAGTACATGTGTGTGTTAGACATAGTTCCCTTTGGATGATCAATTATGTTTGTTTACGGTTAATGGTGGTTATTGAAATTCAAGAGCAAATACCCAGGATGACTAATAAAACACCATAATGCACTGTGTGGCTATCAAATAACCCTTTATCAACCTCTATGCAGTGGTTTTCACATTCCTCATAATCAACTGAAAGTCATTTGACGGTGGCGTTCTTTCGGACAGACAAGGGGATCCACAAAAAGATACAGATCCTTATGTGTGTGTTTTTCTAACTTCTAAAGTCACTTTGCCAAGATAAAGTGAACTTCCTATTTAAAGTGAGCACGGGTGTCCAAGTTATTTTAAGTGACTTACCCCCAGGATGGCACCCACTACAAAGACAGCCAGCGGGTCCAATCCTGTCCACACTCCCAGAGCCATGATCAAGTTAGACGTGAAGGAGGGCAGTGAGCCAAACACTAGCTGACAGCCTCATCTGATCAGGAGCAGCAGCAACGTTATGTCGTTCAAGGTCAGAGGTCCCACCACGAGCATGGGCAAACTCCTCGCGGGTATGAAGCAAGGAATTCTGGTAGACTAGCTCCACGGTGTGAGCGTGAGACTGGAATCTGGAGGGGTTAGGAGGAGGAGGGAACAAGGGGGGGAGAGGGGAGGGGGGGAGAGGGAGGAAGGGATGGGGTAGGGAGGGAGAGAGGGGGAGAGGGAGGGAGAGAGAGAGGGGGAGAGGGAGGGAGAGAGAGAGGGGGAGAGGGAGGGAGAGAGAAAGGTATGGTAGGGAGAGAGTGGAGAGAGGGGAGGAGGGATGGAGTGGGGCTGTGGGGTTACAGTGGTTACAGCCCCTCAGTAACTCAGCTGTGAGCAGCACCGTCTCATCGGTCACTCCAACTTCTTTGGAGCCCCGCGTACCTATTTCGGAACGCTTCAATGGAGAGCCGAGCAACTGTCGGGCGTTTCTGGCTCAGTGTGCCCTTGTTTTCGAGCTTCAGCCTTCCTCCTTCCCCTCAGGTTGCTCCAAGATAGCCTACCTCATCAAGCTGATGTCCGGGAGGGCTCTCACCTGGGCTACTGCTGTAAGAAAACAACAGCCGGCCATATGCGCTAGTCTGGAGGGGTTTGTGGGAGAGGTGAACAAGGTTTTTGATGCCCTGTTCTCCGGGAGATAAGCTGCCCGGAAGCTAATTCAACTTCAGGAGAACTCCTGCAGTGTGGCAGACTATACGGTGGATTTCCAATGTTGGCAGCCGGGGAGTGCTTGGAACCAGGAAGTGCTGTTCGATATCTTCCTACATGGCGTCTCGGAGGAAGCCAAGAATGAGCTTGCTGCCCGGGTGTTAACTACGGATCTCGATTCCCTCATCGCGATGACTATCCATATCGATGGACTATTACCGGAACGATGTAGGGAGAGGAAATTCGATTTTGCTCGCACTTTCAGAGATTCCACCTTGCCTTCGAGTCATCCCGGAAGTCCCTTGCCTTCGAGTCATCCCGGAAGTCTCTGACGGTCCCGGTCCCGAGAGAACCCGATGCCTCCTGACTTCCACCGAGAGTCGACGAAGACGGCCGAGTCACCGCTTCCCGAGACTATGCAACTAGGTGGAGATGGGCTGTTGCCAGCGGAACGGCAATACAGGATCAACACGAAGAGTTGTCTGTATTGCGGGACTCTTGGTCATTTTGTATCCTCTTGTCCTTTAAAACTTCTCTAGGATAGGGGGCAGCATTTGGAATTTTGGATGAAAAGCGTGCCCAAATTAAACTGCCTGCTACTCAGGCCCAGAAGCTAAGATATGCATATTATTAGTAGATTTGGATAGAAAACACTCTGAAGTTTCTAAAACTGTTTGAATCATGTCTGTGAGTATAACCGACCTTATTTGGCAGGCGAAACCCCGAGGACAAACCATTCAGAATTAGTTTTTTTGAGGTCACTCTCTTTTCAATGGGTTTTCATTGGGAATCCAGATTTCTAAGTGACTTTCTTGCAGTTCCTATCACTTCTACTGGATGTCAACAGTCTAGAAATTGGTTGAGGTTTTTCCTTTGAGAAATGAAGAAGTAGCACTGTTCAGAACGAGGGTAGAGGGAAGTGTAATCTTTGCTCTAGGCCGGGTCACTCATAATACCACTCCCATCAACCTACGGGGGTCAGGGAATCACAGCGAGACTATTCAATTTCTGCTCATCAAGTATCCTCAGATTCCCATGGTTTTGGGATTCTCGTGGCTCCAGCGACACAATCCCCTCATCAACTGGTCTACGTGTGCCATCATGGGCTAGAGTCCGTTCTGCCACGGCCATTGTCTGAAGTCAGTGCAACCTGCCCCGGGACGTCTTCCGGGGGGCTTGGAAGGTGCCTTGGACCTCTCCACCATCCCCACGGAGCACCAGGATCTTCGAGAGGTGTTCAGCAAGGCCCAGGCCACTTCGCTTCCGCCGCACCGACCCTATGACTATGGGATTGATCTTCTCCCTAGTACCACGCCGCCCCGGGGACGTCTGTACTCTGGTCGGAACCAGAGACTAAGGCTATGGAGACCTACATTGGAGACTCCCTAGCTGCAGGGTTTATACGTCGCTCTTCCTCGCTGCCGGCACAGGGTTCTTCTTCATGGAGAAAAAGGACAAGACCCTGCGCCTGTGCATTGACTACCGGGGACTCAATGACATTACTGTTAAAAACCGTTATCCGCTACTACTCATTTCCTCAGCCTCCAGGGGGCCACCGCGTTTTCCAAGCTGGATCTACGGAACACCTGCCACCGGGTGCGGATACGAGAGGGGGACGAGCGGCCACTACGAGAATCTGGTCAAGCATTTTAGCCTCACCTTGATTCCCTAACCCGGACGACGCTATGCCAATTGTGCGTCGCCCCACGGACCTCCCGGTTGCAGCCGGCTGCAGCCGGCTGCGACAGAGCCTGGGCGCGAACCCAGCCCAGCCTGGGCGCGAACCCAGAGACTCTGGTGGCGCAGCTAGCACTGCGATGCAGTGCCCTAGACCACTGCGCCACCCGGGAGGTCATGTAGCTTAACATCCACAGGGCTAGGGTTTTCATGTCATTTCATGGTATACGTACTGTAGCTTATATAGTGCTCTAACAATATTGGTATATCCCATTGCTTCAGAACCCATGTTATAGTTGAATTCGGAATTATCATTGAGATATTTTGGGATGGACCAGCCTATGGGGACACCCTGCCAATGAAGACTAAAACCTCTCTGTAACACTCACACTCCTGAACCCACTCCAAAATAACTCCAACCCCCAGAACCATTCAATCGGTGTGTGTGTTTGTGCTTGTGTGTGTGTTTTCCCTCAAACAAGTGTTGATCTAAATCGGTTTTGATTTTAGAGTGTTATGCTTAAAGCCAACTGCCACACACGGTTGTCAAATGAAACGGAGCTCCGTAGTCAGTAAGGGAAGATCTAAAGCATGGCTAATTCCGAACTAGGTAGATTTGTTTTTACATAGCGTGAATATGTAAAATCCTTCTATTAGTTGATATGGTGTATGGCTATGCATGGTGGATCTTTGTGTGAGATCCATACTGAAGTGCCCTGCTGCTACAGTAAACGAACGGTGAACGTTTGAACAATGTTTGAGCTGCTCGTCAGATGAAGTCTATCAGATTGAGGTCACCCATGCTGGAACGTTAGCAGAATGTTAGCAGAACGTTAGCAGAACGTTAGCGCTGGTCTCGTTTGTGTTGTGGCGCCTCCAAGCCCAGTTTACTAATCTGATTTGGCGCTGAACATTAGCCAATGAGAGTGGTGCCTTTCAATGGATGTTTTACTAATGAAGTTAGGGCTAGGTGTTAATTAGTGGATGTTACACCTGAGGAGGTCAAGGTGAAGATGTTTTATACAACATGTACTGTGGAATTGTTCTATTTTGCTCTCCTTCAGCCATTCATTTGTTCTCTGGAAGTGAGGCAACACTCTTTTACTCAATGGAAAGGTTATCCGTGTGTGTGTGTGTGTGTGTAGTAAAATACTGTTTCATGGCCATCCTCAAAGTTGTGTGTTTTCATACCCTGAAATTAGACCGAATTCCATTAACATCTCAACATGTAAGACATCCTCAATTGAGTGACTCAGTTTGGAATCGGTCCGAGGAAGAAAAAGAGGTTACCATCTCGTTTTTCGTAAGCGGCCGCTTATCGGCTCGGTACTAAATGGACCAGCAGCCCATAATAATGATTTCTGCCACTCAGTCGCCAGGCGGATTGTATTGAATGTAGGGCACAAGGCTGAGGAGGGCTGATCATTTTATGGGTTACACGTTATTATTGGCTGTCAGAGGGAGAGCTCTGACACAGCTCGTGACCTATTTAAAAAAAAGAAAAGGCCTGGAGCTATATGTATAGATAGAATGTTATCTTTTTTTAATTACATTTTAGGTAGCCTTGATACATTAGCTGCAAAAAAAAACATTATTTCAGGGAATTTTTTGTATTATTTGACACCAAAACTTCACAAATAGAGGGGATGTGATATGACATTGATAGTGGTGCAATTACATTAGAATGATTACAAGGTAAAGGAGAGGGAAATGGTCTCCCTTTTTGTATTGGTATTGAGAGGGGTTGGTGTCCCTCTTGTCCTTTGAATGACCACTGACTGACTGGCTGTTTGTGTGTTCGTGTGTGTGTCTGTGTGCTAGGGGCTCTGGGGCTGAGGCGGGCACACACACACACACACACATACACACACACACACACACTGAATGGGCTGAACCATCTCTGGACCTCCTCTCTGGTTTGAAGACTAACATGGCAGGAGGTCAGCTATACTGTATGACTATCTATGTGGGATAGAGATATTATAGAATGTAATGATTTGATCTCTAAAAACATACTTTTTAAAATGTATATAATTTACATGATTGATAAATATTAATTAGCAGCTACCATTTAACAGATAAGGCCCATGTTGGACAGAAGTTCTGCCAAACATATTGTGCATATCCAAAGCATTTCCACAATGAACCATAGTGAATCCCTCTAAGAAAGAGGCGCAGAAATGAATGAAAAGAGCATGTCTGATGAATGCGAGCTATTCTTATGTCTGGGATCAGAGAACTACAGAAGAGTAGCAAGCTCTCCCCAGAGCTCTGGATAGGACTGATGCTGGGTTCAAAGCTCTATCTATCCAGTATCCTTGTATACAGCTAGCTATCCTTGACGTTAGTTTATTTGAGAACTGATTACCCCTTGACTGCAGAGAATCTCTCTAGTACGGGTAAAGGTTTTGCGCTTTTGATGTTTGGCTGTTGTCTTTGTGGGCTGTCGGTTGTGGAAATAGCTTGCCGTGTGATGCTCTGTCACCTAGAGACTCTGATCAAAACGCCTTCTGGCATGGTCATATGACTCAGACCACCTCATCAGACGAATGCTCAATCAGCAGCCAATAGCAACCATTCCTCTGGCCGCCATCTTTGAAGCGCCTTCTGGAGTACTCTAGAATTGGCCTTGGTGAGTGGGAGTCAGGCTACTTGTTAGTTAGACGGGGGTGAGTGGGAGTCAGGCTACTTGTTAGTTAGACGGGGGTGAGTGGGAGGCAGGCTACTTGTTAGTTAGACGGGGGTGAGTGGGAGGCAGGCTACTTGTTAGTTAGACGGGGGTGAGTGGGAGTCAGGCTACTTGTTAGTTAGACGGGGGTGAGTGGGAGGCAGGCTACTTGTTAGTTAGACGGGGGTGAGTGGGAGTCAGGCTACTTGTTAGTTAGACGGGGGTGAGTGGGAGGCAGGCTACTTGTTAGTTAGACGGGGGTGAGTGGGAGTCAGGCTACTTGTTAGTTAGACGGGGGTGAGTGGGAGTCAGGCTACTTGTTAGTTAGACGGGGGTGAGTGGGAGTCAGGCTACTTGTTAGTTAGACGGGGGTGAGTGGGAGGCAGGCTACTTGTTAGTTAGACGGGGGTGAGTGGGAGGCATGCTACTTGTTAGTTAGACGGGGGTGAGTGGGAGTCAGGCTACTTGTTAGTTAGACGGGGGTGAGTGGGAGTCAGGCTACTTGTTAGTTAGACGGGGGTGAGTGGGAGGCAGGCTACTTGTTAGTTAGACGGCGGTAAGTGGGAGGCAGGCTACTTGTTAGTTAGACGGGGGTGAGTGGGAGTCAGGCTACTTGTTAGTTAGACGGGGGTAAGTGGGAGGCAGGCTACTTGTTAGTTAGACGGGGGTGAGTGGGAGGCAGGCTACGTGTTAGTTAGACGGGGTGAGTGGGAGTCAGGCTACTTGTTAGTTAGACGGGGGTGAGTGGGAGGCAGGCTACTTGTTAGTTAGACGGGGGTGAGTGGGAGTCAGGCTACTTGTTAGTTAGACGGGGGTGAGTGGGAGTCAGGCTACTTGTTAGTTAGACGGGGGTGAGTGGGAGTCAGGCTACTTGTTAGTTAGACGGGGGTGAGTGGGAGGCAGGCTACTTGTTAGTTAGACGGGGGTGAGTGGGAGGCAGGCTACTTGTTAGTTAGACGGGGGTGAGTGGGAGTCAGGCTACTTGTTAGTTAGACGGGGGTGAGTGGGAGGCAGGCTACTTGTTAGTTAGACGGCGGTAAGTGGGAGGCAGGCTACTTGTTAGTTAGAAGGGGTTGAGGGGTGAGTGGGCGGTATGGAACAATCAAGATCACAGGAGACTCTCCAATTTGCCTGTATTCTGATCTACTCTGTTCTGCATTGGGTTCTACTGACAGATCAATTCATACACTCAGTTTGGAACGGCATACTGAGTGTAGAATGAGATGCTTAATGCAATTAATCAAATGTTTTCTGCTACCCTGGTTGCCATGGCTTTAGATGTAAGCACTAGACAACATAGAAACGTAGAAGCTTCATTCAATAGTGCCAAGGCTCGTCACATGAAATGGAACGTTGTCCTAAAGGTCAGGGAACCGGTTTGTGAAACGTTTGCCAACGTGACGTAAACGTTAGTATAACCAGGATGTGAGGTTGGTTTGGCATCTGACAAGCCGAGGAAACCATGGTTACAGTCATGAACTTTGACACCGGTGGGCTGAGTAGGGCAATGTTGTTGCTAGTTTTGACAAATGACCCTTGGTGACCTTTTAAGGAAGACAGAGTCGCAGACAGTGATGGTTCGTGGCTTGTCTCCTCCACTCTTCCCCCGCCCCTCCTTTCCCCCCAGACTCCACAACGAGGGCCGCTTGCTGGACATCTTCCAACACCTCAATGCGGCGGAGGGATCCTACTTCGTAGTTCGGAACTTGGAGGTGTCCAACCAGGAACTGGACTACATCGTCCAGAATGCCGAGCAGTGGAGCGGCTTCAACGGAGAGAGACGCAAGGTGAGCCATTTAGGTGAGCCATTTAGCCCGCCTGGACCTACTGCACAAAACACACCAACCACTACTCTTGTACCTGTTTCACAATATTGTGCCGACCCCAACCAAGCTGCACTGCCTCAGATATTTCCTTACACATTCTTCTTTTCAGCACGGTTCCAGCAACTATGGTGGCCAGCTCAGTACAGCTTGGTTTAGCTCAGTTTGGTTTGGCTCAGTAGTGTAAAAAGGCCTTTCTGTTGGTTACTCCGCTCCAGCCCAGGTCTCCTGCCCTCTGCGCTCCTCGAGTCCTAAGTGTTTAATTGGATTAATGGTTGTTTTCTTACTGAGAGAATGAGCAGAAAGGCCCTGTTGATTCTATTCCATTAGATTTCTCCATCTAACAGGCAGAGACATTGTGTTTGGTTGTCTGTAACCCGCGAGTCATGCCCACTAGGGTCTAGGACCAAGGGGACAAGGGGATTGCCTAGAGAGGGAACTAGAAAGAGTGGCCAAGATGGACGCCTTAACCAAGATATTAAGTCCTAAGAAGATATATATAATAAGCTTGTTTTTATATATTTTTCTTTAGTTACATTTCAGAAAGCCATCTCAAAGGTCTTTAGCTCCATTCTAATTAGTACAAGATAATTACCAAAACAGAAACTTGGCTAACCTTGGCTGCCTGATTAGTCTGTGGGAAACCAATTTCCAAAGATATTTCATTAAAGAAAGACTACTCAATCAACACACACACACACACACACACACACACACACACACACACACACACACGCACACGCACACACACACGCACACGCACACGCACACGCACAAGCACACGCACACGCACACGCACACACACACACACTGGCAACAGGCATTTGGTTAATGTGAACTAAGCGTGGAGAAATTGATGTCACAAGGTTGTGTGTGGGGGACATTCCAGTTTGCATAAAAACCAACGTCCCCATGAAATGATTCTCATCTGAGGGAAGCTGTCGTCTTCTGAGGTGCACTATGGGTTGACGAGGATGACATGACGACCACACCGTATTAGCATGTAACCACGGCGATGGGGAATCTATGCATAGTGATTGAAAATGTGACTTCTGTAGATAAGAAATAGAACATGGCAATCCAACTCCATTTCATTTAGTCTGTAGGATTTGTTAGTGGCATACATCTCTTTATTAACTTTCCTGCTCTCTCTCGCTCTATCTCTCTCTCTCTCTAGTTCATACACACCCAAACTGCTACAGCTTGTAGTCTATTACAGCCTCTAAAACTATTTAGTGGCTTTCTGATGACAGATTTGTTCATTGTCAACCAAGGTAATTCATTCGATTTGCCTGTAAGTGAAAGATCATCGCTACTTCATTAGAAAATGATAATATTTTGATCTGATGTGATTAAAACATGTCTTGTATTTACACTCCATTTCTGTAGACCTTGTGCCGAAGCCAAAGTATGTTGATGTTACCAGGAGTCAATGAAACTACAAAATGTATCTATTTAAAACTCCCAGCCCAGCAATGTGCCCTTATAACTTTTGGACAGTAATCTGTGTCATGCCAAGATGACTGACTGATAGGAGTATTTGTGGTTCTCACAGTCGTTTGTGTTTCTCAATGCCTCACAACAACTTCGGTGGGTTATTGAAAATCATTCAAAGACATTCTGTCCATACAAGTCAATATACACCGAACAAAAATATAAACGCTACATGCAACAATTTCAAAGGAATTCAGACAAATTAAATAAATTCATTAGGCCTTAATCTATGGATTTCACATGACTGGGAATACAGAGATATGTATCTGTTGGTCACAGAAACCTTAAAAAAAAGGTAGATGTATGGATCAGAAAACCAGTCAGTATCTGGTGTGACCACCACTTGCCTCATGCAGCGTGACACAACTCCTTCGCATAGAGTGGATCAGTCTGTTGATTGTGGCCTGTGGAATGTTGTCCCACTCCTTTTCAATTGCTGTGAGAAGTTGCTGGATATTGGCGGGAACTGGAACACGCTGTCGTACACGTCGATCCAGTGCATGCCAAACATGCTCAATGCGTGACATGTCTGGTGAGTATGCAGGCCATGGAATAAGTGGGACATTTCCATCTTCCAGAAATGTGTACAGATCCTTGCAACATGGGGCTGTGCAACTTCTATGAAACATGAGGTGATGGGGGCCGATGAATTGCACAACAATGAGCCTCACGATCTCGTCACGGTATCTCTGTATATTCAAATTGCCATCGGTAAAATGCAACTGTGTTTGTTGTCCGTAGCTTATGCCTGCCCATACCATAACCCCACCGCCACCATGGGGCACTCTGTTCACAACATTGACATCAGCAAACCGCACGCCCACACGACACCATACACGCTGTCTGCCATCTGGCTGGTACAGTTGAACCTGGGATTCATCCGTGAAGAGCCCACTTCTCCAGCGTGCCAGTGGCCATCGAAGGTGAGCATTTGCCCACTGAAGTCAGTTACGACACCAAATTACATTCAGGCCAAAACCCTGGTGAGGACGACTAGCACACAAATGAGTTCCCTGAGACGGTTTCTGACAGTTTGTGCAGAATTACTCGGTTGTGCAAACCCAGTTTCATCAGCTGTCCGGGTGTCTTGTCTCAGACGATCCCACAGGTGAAGAAGCCGGATGTGGAGGTCCTGGGCTGACGTGGTTACACATGGTCTACAGTTGTGAGGCCGGTTGGACATACTGCCAAATTCTCTAAAACGACGTTGGAGACAGCTTATGGTAGAGAAATGAACATTAAATTATCTGGCAACAGCTCTGGTGGACATTCCTGCAGTCAGCATGCTAATTGCCCGCTCCCTCAAAAATGTAGACATCTGTGGCATTGTGTTGTGTGACATAACTGTTGCACCCTCGACAACCACTATGATTATTATTATTTGACCCTGCTGGTCATCTATGAACATTTGAACATCTTGGCCATGTTCTGTTATAATCTCCACTAGGCACAGCCAGAAGAGGACTGGCCACCCCTCATAGCCTGGTTCCTCTCTAAGTTTCTTCCTAGGTTCTGGCCTTTCTAGGGAGTTTTTCCTAGCCACCCTGCATCTACACCTGCATTGCTTGCTGTTTGGCGTTTTAGGCTGGGTTTCTGTACAGCACTTTGTGACATCAGCTGATGTAAGAAGGGCTATATAAATACATTTCAATGATGATTGATTGATAACTAAACATTTTAGAGTGGCCTTTTATTGTCCACAGCACAAGGTTCACCTGTGTAATGATCATGCTGTTGATATGCCACGCCGGTCAGGTGGATGGATTATCTTGATCAACGACAAATGCTCACTAACTGAGATGCTAACAAATTTGTCCTCCAAATTTGAGAGAAATAAGCTTTTTGTGCATATGCAACATTTATGGGATCTTTTATTTCAGCTCATGAAACATGAGCCCAACACTTTACTTGTTGCGTTTACATTTTGCTTCAGTATAGTTCATCAATCACTGTCATTGTCATGATGGAGCTAATGTGTAGGTGAGACTATACTCACTCCTTGAACCGTCCTCCTGCCCCTCGCTGAACATTACAGGAGATGCAACCTATGGTGGTGCAGTTACTACAGTAATACTAATTAGACAGGCATGTTGACTGGATAGAAATTGAGCCTCGCTTTCTTCTGAGACTTTGAGAGAAATCATCGCCCCATAGTTTGTGATTAAGAAAATTCTTAAATTTAGCCTGATGACGTCTCAGTTTTCCTCATACATTTTCCTACATTACATACTGTCTATTTTCAAGCTGCACTGCAAAAATTACAGCATACTTCATATTGTCCCTCTTTTGGCTTTATTGAACTGATAAAAAGCTAACTCATTAAACATTTCTGCCAGCGTGATGCAAATTTAGGGTTATTGCGTTTTATGATTTTTACATTATTCAGGCCGGGGATTTTTCACTGAAATAAGATGGGCTGTGCCATGATTTTATAATTATTGGAGCAATTTTTCCCATGCAAAAAAGGGTCACTTTCCTAACTCAGCAAAGACATATCCTTATTAAACTAATTTGCCTACATGCAAATTTGTAATTTTTCCCTCATTAACTATTTATCAGAGACAAGAAAAAATATATTCATGAAGGAGAGAGGGGAGCAGCCCGACAGAGCTGAAACTAATATTTTGCAACTCTAATGATTTTTTGCATCCTTAATTAGATAGAATAAGGTTGATATGATTAGGTCAGGATATAGTGTTTTTCATTAAAAATACATTTTAGAAACTGTATTCCAAATGTGCCCTTGCAATTAAATAATGAATCCAACGAGTTTCTTATTACGGACCCAATTAATATGAGAGTGGAGGGCGTAATTTTAATAACAATGAGCCACGAGGCCAAGAGAGAAGGAGGGAAGAAGGGATGAAGAAAGAGAGGGAAACAGATATTCACAGGTACAGTATAGTGATTGTGTGATGGGACACAGAATGTTTTGAGGGTCAAGGTGATTCTCTCCACCAGTCCCCAGTTACAACTCATAATCTAACTATTTCTCTTCACCAGTCCCCAGTCACAACTCATAATCTAACTATTTCTCTTCACCTGTCCCCAGTCACAGCGCACACGAGCGAGAATTTCAAACTAAGCAAAGACAACCTAAAAGCAGACATATTTTGTTTTCTCTCTGATAGAATGTAACTACACGGTTCAACACTGACAAGGTTCAATCCAGCACAAGGAAATGGGGGAGGGTAATGGCGACGTTGACTAAATCCAGTTTCCTCTCATGGTGCCTTCTGCCATATTTCGGACACAATCCTTCCTACCGTTTACTGTACATGTGACGTTGTTTCCCTCCAGCGCTAAAACAATAAAAGAAGAATTCATGTTCAATAATACATCTGCAAATGATCCTATTATTGTCGAACTTGTAATTCTCACGAGCCAATCGTAAAACATAATCTAATTTAACTTTCTTACCAATTAACTTTATGTTACGCCTCGCTGGTCTTCCAGGTCATAATGTGTACGATCTGTTCTATTGCTGGAAGCCTTGGAGATTACTACAGGTGGTGACATCAGATAAAAGCGCCAACTGTTGAGCGGATACTATGTGGATGAGTAGACCTAGCTACACTTACTGTACACCTGAGTAGCAATTTGATCTGAACACTTGCGGAGGAAGCAGAGTTTTCCATCAGTCTTATTATCTAGTTGATGGGGATGGATACACCCAGTCGCCAATTTCATCTCTTAGATCATCTACATCTATACCAATGTCCAAGTTCCTCTCATTCTGTTGCCTTTAAAATGTCTCTAGTTCCAGGGAAGTTACAACGGATGCCAGCCTGACTACCTTCTGTGTTAATTAGCACACGGCTGTGGGAGTCTACAGAAACCAAAAACTCATAGTGGAGATGAGCTCGGTCGGTAATGAGCACATTAATTATGTAGAGGCACTGATGCAGATGGACCTAATTGTCTGCCGTCACCCTCTTTGATTACTGTACCTGGAAGGGAGGTGATCATGTCAGTGATACTTAAGCAGGTACGCAAACTGTTTTCTCAGAGTGGGGGCCGTGACAATGACGGAGGAGAGCCCTACCTCACTGGAGTCGTCCTCGTAGTCGTTATTCACCAGAAGTTTCTGGGTGACATTGCGCTAATGGGAGTCGTCGTCTAGTTGATGGCCCCGGAGATGTTTTTGCAACCGAACGGCAGTCGACAACATCGTGGCGGCGACGTTTGTCTCCATATGTCTAGGTAATGGGTTACCAGGAGCGAATTTGGGGGAACACCCAAGGTGCTTTGCAAAACATGCTTGTGGGCGGTAAACCTGTCGAGGTAAGGATGGCACAGATTGGAGCTCTAATGATAACTGGGACCGCGAGGCTCGATGCCATCTCCCTCCTAATCTATACTAGGTTCCTCATGTTACCACTTGACCAGAGTTCAGCCTCACTTTCTCACTCAACGTAACTTCTTACCCGTATGAATTACCATAACACACCTTTTGAATTGACCATTAAAATGGTTATTCTCTTTATCCTGTATCTGCTTCAGCCCTCTCAACAATGTCCTCGGATCTACTTAAAAGCCATGCAGCCAACCCTCTGAGTCCAGAGAACTCCTAAGCAGGCGGTCAGATGATACGTGTCATTATTGATATTCACCAGACTATCTGAACCTTGCCATCTGAAACCAACCTTCTGATTCCTGCTCTGCGCTTATGTTCAGTACAGTAAAACGAGACTGCATGGGAGCTCCAAGGCGACCTCTTCCTCCACCCCACTAAGGGAACAGGCCCCGTCACCCCAAAACAGGGGAGCGTTAGACCATGACGAGAAGTCCCAGGAACCGTTTGTCACAGGAACAATGGCCCAGAGAGCCCCTTACAGGAACCCAAAACAGGAACACAGGAAGTGGAAAAGAGCTGACGTGTCGCCGCGGTAATACAGGAGTGGTCATCTGGAATCGATGGGGGTAGTGAGGGGTTCACAAAGGGCAGCTCCCCCATCACCCCCCACACCCCCCATAAAGTGGGGTGTGTGTGTGAGTGTGTGTGTGCCTGTGTGTGTGTCTGTGTGTGTTGCGTTAGGTCTGAGAGTGGCTTCTTCAATTACAGGGGGCTATTAGTGGACAGTGCTGTGAGCCTCCGTGGCCCCGGGCTACAGCAGCCACCCAGGCAGCCAGGCAGCCAGGCAGAGTGAACACGAGCACAACCGCTCCACTGGCCGCTGCATTAGAGTGCTCAATATGAGATGTGACTGCAAAGGGTACATGCCTGTGTTGGTGAAAAGGTCACGGACTTTGGGGGGGCAGTAATGTGTGAAAGCGCTGCAGTCGCACAATGGTTAAAGAAAGAAAGAAAAGAAAACATATATAGAAGCACCCCCCCCCCCCCCCCCCCCCCCCACTCTCAAAACACTGCAGCTGTGCCTCCATTTGTTAGTACCTCCACATTCACCCAGGGCAACCCTGTCGAAAGGCTTAGCAGCTGATTCACCCAAGATCCCCCACATCTCTGACAAAGTGTCTGTTTGCCTAAAAAGAGATGCACCCGCTGTTGTAATTGCAGCCATTGTTGTAATTGCAGCCATTGTTGTAATTGCAGCCGTTGTTGTAATTGCAGCCGTTGTTGTAATTGCAGCCGTTGTTGTAATTGTAAAACACCTCAAACTGAAGAGGGAAGTTAGTTTGTTATGTGCAGTCCATGTATTTACAGAGTTGGACCAACTCATTTTGAATATTTTCCTAATCCTAGACATTCAATTACAAACCATTCTTTCAATATTCCTTGTGTATTGTTAATGAGACACTAACATAGCTGCCATACAATGTTGTAGTGTCATGTAAATCCATCATATTGCAGAATTCTCAGTGCCAACTCTCTAAATTTATGTCTCTGGGTATGTGTCCCTCTCTGACACTGAACCGTCCCTGTTGGCTGCTTGTGTTAGCTCCCCATACCTCCTCCCATAGAAACAGAGGCATCGGTAGAAAGGATCTCGGTGTTTGAACTCGTCCGTGTGAACGTTTAATTACTGGGAGTGTCAGCCTTAATGTGTCCCTCACCATTAATCCAGGAAGAGGGTATTATTATCTCTCCTCCCTAAACCCTGGGCTGGATTTTCTCTGGGAGCCTGAGATGGAGAGAGTCAGAGAGAAAGAAAGAAGGAGAGAGAGAGGGTTAGAGAGAGAGAAATTGCGAGATGGAGATAGACAGAAAGAGAATATGAGAGCGAGAGAGAGAGAGAGAGAGAGAGCGAGAGAGAGAGAGAGAGAGAGAGAGAGAGAGAGAGAGAGAGAGAGAGAGAGAGAGAGAGAGAGAGAGAGAGAGAGATAATAATGAGGAAATGGGTCTGTCTGGTTAGCAGCCCCCACCCTGCACCCCCTGTCACATGACAGACAGATACAAACTAACACAAACACAGATTGCTTTCCAAAGTGGATGTTTTCTACTTGGTGTTTTTTTTTCACTTGTAAATATTTGGGGTGGGGGGGAATGGTACTTGTCTTTTCATTTCATCCTAATATGTTGTATTCTCTGTCAGCTGTCAAAACAACGTCCAGCTGGAAGCCACAAAATGTAGTCCACATGTTGAAGTCCGGCCTCTCCCTCTGCCTGCCCGGCTCTAATGGATCCCTGGCCCATTCACTTGCAATCCATAATGCAAACCAGAAGGTAGAAATTGGACTGTCGGGAGGAGTGAGCAAGTGTTCTTCAGTGACACACAGAAGAGCAAATGGGATTTTTAAAGAGAGCTCGTCTCGCACTGTGTTTGAGCGTTTTGCGGCCTCACAGGATGAGTCTAATTTGTCTTGTGGTGGAGGGAAAGGAAATCATTTCATCTGAGGATTAGCAGGGAAGGTTTGTTAGTTCGGAGACCAATGAGATGTGCTCAACAATCTAAATGATTACTGTTTGCTCCGTTGACAAGCAGTTAATGAACAAATAATTCCTAGAAAACAGGAATTGATCTGTAGAATGTGGTGGGGGTGGTGAGACTTGGTGGTGGAGAGTCAGTGGTCGTAGACGTTTGGATTTAATTTTAGCATTAGGATTATTCAAAGCAGTACCATTATTAATAAAATGACCTATCCTTCTTTACAATCCTATGACACTACGAGAACCAGCCTGCATGTGAATCCATCAACTCTTTCACTTTCTGACCATCTGTTTGTTATTATTTTCTGTCCTCCTCCTGGGTTCCTTTAAAGAGTTTGACCTTGACTTTGTCCTGTGGCCCAGGGGGGAGCAAGGCAGCTGATTGTGACAGGTGTCTAGTCTTAACAGAACGGATGATGACATCCTCTGGAGAGATAGGTTGGAGGGACTTTAAAATCTCTTATCTCTCTCATAACCACACAGATAGATATACAGCACTGCACTGCCAAGGTGGCCCCACTATAAGCATAGGAATCCCAGGTCTAATTTTGTTATCACCAGTTGTCCTCTGAAGCCTTGAAGGGCCGAACGGAATGAAACAGCTCTTAAGTGGCCGGAGAGAAAATCAAGAGAGATGTTTCACTTTAGCGCCTGTTTTATTTTTGGCATCTCAATATCCAATAGTACAAAGTACAGTAGCATTGCCTATAGGTATGTGGTACATCATGAAGAAAGCTTCATATGGCTGCGGATTTACAGGCTCCTGGTCAATTGTGCTATTTTGTGTGTTTTTATCTGAAGTTTTTAACCTTTTTTTGTACATAATGTTACCTCCATTGTCTCTTATGATCGAAAAGAGCTTCTGGGCATAAGAACAGTGATTACTCACCTCGAACTGGACAATAATTATTTCTTTAATCAGTCGGATGTGAAGGACCAGGACCTCCCGGACCAGGCCCAAATCCCCATCATTCGATATGAAGAGGAGACGCCGTTACAGAGGTCAGAGAGCCGGATGCCTGGCGAGACTGCGTCAGCGAGTGGATATTCCGCCTTTACCTTCCGTTCTGCTGGCGAACATATAATCACTGGAGAATAAACTGGATGAGCTTTGTTCGAGACTATCCTATCAACAGGACATTCAAAACTGTACTATCCTATGTTTCACCGAGTCGTGGCTGAACAAGGACATGGATAATATACAGTTAGCTGGGTTTTTTGTGCATCGGCAAAATAGAACAGCAGCCTCCGGTGTGTCTCTTTGTCAACAACAGCTGGTACGCAATCTCTAATATTAAGGAAGTCTCAAGGCTCTGCTCACCTGAGTTAGAGTATCTCATGATAAGCTGTAGACCATACTATTTACCAAGATTTTTCATCTATATTCTTCATAGCTGTCTATTTATCACCACAAACCAATGCTGGCACTAAGACCACACTCAACGAGCTGTATAAGGTCATAAGCAAACAACAACATGCTCATCCAGAGGTTGCGCTTCTAGTGGCCGGGGACTTTAACCTGTCTGACTCTAGCGTTCCGCCAGCGGAACTCCTCCCACATTCCACTGAAAAGGCAGAGCGCAAAATTCAAAATATATTTTTTAGAAATATTTAACTTTCACACATTAACAAGTCCAATACAGCAAATGAAAGGTACACATCTTGTGAATCCAGCCAACATGTCCGATTTTTAAAATGTTTTACAGCGAAAACAGCACGTATATTTATGTTAGCTCACCACCAAATACAAAAAAGGACAGACATTTTTCACAGCACAGGTAGCATGCACAAAGCCAACCTAACTAACCAAGAACCAACCAAACTAACCAAGAAACAACTTCATCAGATGACAGTATTATAACATGTTACACAATAAATCTATGTTTTGTTCGAAAAATGTGCATATTTGAGGTATAAATCAGTTTTACATTGCAGCTACCATCACAGCTACCGTCAAAAATAGCACCGAAGCAGCCAGAGTAATAATAGAGACCAACTTGGAATAACTAAATACTCATCATAAAACATTTCTGAAAAATGCATCGTGTACAGCAAATGAAAGACAAGCATCTTGTGAATCCAGCCAATATTTCAGATTTTTTAAGTGTTTTACAGCGAAAACACAATATAGCATTATATTAGCTTACTACAATAGCCTACCACACTCCCGCATTCATTCATCAAGGCACGTTAGCGATAGCAATAGGCACGTTAGCGTTAGCGAATAAACCAGCAAAAGATATTAATTTTCACTAACCTTCATAAACCTTCCTCAGATGACAGTCCTATAACATCAGGTTATACATACACTTATGTTTTGTTCGAAAATGTGTATATTTAGAGCTGAAATCCGTGGTTATCCATTATGCTAATGTAGCTTATTTTTCCCAGAATGTGCAGATATTTCTATTAGATATTTCAAAAATCTAATAAAACTATATTGAAAAAACATACTTTACGATGATATTGTCACATGTATCAAATAAAAACAAAGCCGGAGTTGGTAGTCGCCTATAACGAAAGCTATTCCGAAGGCAATCCCACTGTCCTCTTCGCGCCTTCCTGAAAACATGAAATCGGTGACACGTCATTCCAAGAGGATGTATTCCATCTCAGACCAAGATAATCACCTCCTTTCTTCTCTCACTGCATCTTGACATCCAGGGGAAGGTGTATGACGTGCATGTATAGTAATAGCTATCATGCCCATTTATAGGCAGGACTTAGAAGAGAGCCTCGATTTCAGACTTTCCACTTCCTGGTCAGAAAGTGTGCTGCCAAATGAGTTCTGTTTTACTCACAGACAAAATTCAAACGGTTTTAGAAACTAGAGAGTGTTTTCTATCCAATAGTAATAATAATATCCATATTGTACGAGCAAGAATTGAGTACGAGGCCGTTTAAATTGGGCACGTTTTTTCCCCAAAGTGACAACAGCGCCCTCTGTCCTCATCAGGTTAATGCAGGAAAACTGAGATCCGTTTTCAACCATAAGCCATGGATTACAGGCAACATCTGCACTGAGCTAAAGGCTAGAGCTGCCGCTTTCATGGAGAGGGACACTAATCCGGACACTTATATGAAATCCCGCTATGCCCTCCGACCAACCATCAAACAGGCAAAGCATCAATACAGGACAAAGATCAAATCCTACTACACAGGCTACACAGGCTTTCTCATAGGATGTGGTGGGGCTTGCAAACTTTCACGGATTACAAAGGGAAACACAGCTGCGAGCTGCCCAGTGATGCGATCCTACCACACGAGCTAAATGCCTTTTATGCTCGCCTCGAGGCAAGCAACACTGAACCATACTTGAGAGCTCCAGCTGTTCCCGACAACAGGGTGATCACACTCTCCGTAGCCGATGTGAGTAAGACCTTTAAACAAGTTCAAATTCACAAGGCCGCAGGGCAAGACGGATTACCAGAATGTGTACTCAGAGCATGCGCTAACCAGCTTGCAAGTGTCTTCACTGACATTTTCAAACTATCTCTGACCCAGTCTGTAATACCTACATGTTTCAAGCAGACCACCATAGTCCCTGTGCCCAAGAACACCAAGGTAACCTGCCTAAATGACTACCGCCCCATACCATGCTTGTAGCCATGAAATGCTTTGAAAGGCTGGTCATGGCTCACATCAACACCATCTCAGAAAACCTGGCCCCACTCCAATTCGCATACTGCCCCAACAGATCCACAGATGACGCAATTACTATTGGACTCTGCCCTTACCCTTTCCCACCCGGACAAAAGGAACACCTAACTAAGAATGCTGTTCATTGACTACAGCTCAGCGTTCAACACCATAGTGCCCTCAAAGCTCATCACTAAGCTAAGGACCCTGGGACTGAACACCTCCCTCTGCAACTGGATCCTGGACTTCCTGACGGGCCACTCACAGGTGGTGAGGGGTGGCAACAACACATTCGCCACGCTGACCTTCAACACGGGGGCCCCTCAGGGGTGCATGCTTAGTCCCCTCCTTTTCTCCCTGTTCACCCACAACTGCATGGCCACGCATGACTTCAACACCGTCATTACGTTTGCCGACAACACGACGGTGGTAGGCCTGATCACCGATGACGATGAGACAGCTTATAGGGAGGAGGTAAGAGACCTGGCAGAGACTCTCAGAGACTCTCCCTCAGTGTCAGCAAGACAAAGGATGAGTACGACCCCATTCACATCAACGGGTCTGTAGTGAAGCGGGTCGAGAGCTTCAAGTTCCTTGGTGTCCACATCACTAAGGACCGATCATTGTCCAAACACACCAAGACAGTTTTAAAGAGGGCCTCTTCTCCCTCAGGAAGCTGAAAAGATTTGTCATGGGACCTCGGGTCTTCAAAAAGTTCTACAACTGCACCATCGAGAGCATCCTGACTGGTTGCATCACCGCTTGGTATGGCAACTGCTCGGCATCTGACCTCAAGGCGCTACAGAGGGCAGTGCGTATTGCTCAGTGTATCACAGCTTCCTGCCATCCATGACCTCTATACCAGGCGGTGTCAGAGGAAGGCCCTAAAAATTGTCAAAGACTCCAGCCAACCAAGTCATAGACCTTTCTCTCTGCTACTGCACGACAAGCGGTACCGGAGTGCCAATTCTGGGACGAAAATCACCTTAACACTTCTACCCAAAGCCATAAGACTGCTGAACAGTTAATCAAATGGCTACCCAGACTATTTGAATTCACCCCCTTATTTTAATATTATATATTATACACACACACACACACACACACACACACACACACACACACACACACACACACACACACACACACACACACACACACACACACACACACACACACACACACACATATTGACACCACACACAAACACATAGGTTCACATTCCTTCACAATTTTTTTATTATCTATGCATAGTCACTTTACACTACCTACATATACATATTACCTCAATTACCTCGACTAACCCATGCACCAACACATTGACTCGGTACCGGTACGCGTTTTATACAGCCCCGTTATATTTTATTGTGTTACTGTTTTTCCTTTAGTTTATTGAGCACATTTTTCATACAGGCTCATAAGTAACCATTTATGGTAAGGTCTACACCTGTTGTTTTCGGAGCATGTGACAAATAACATTTGATTTGATGATTTGATATCAACCATTTTGTTTGTCAACAGTTAAAACTTCTTCAGGATAGGGTCCTTTTTTCAGAATTTCCACCTGACTGACATGCCCAAAGTAAACTGCCTGATACTCAGACCCAGAAGCCAGGATATGCATATAATTGGTAGCATTGGATAGAAAACACTTTGAAGTTTGTATAAATGTAAAAATAATGTATGAGACTATAACACAATTGATATGGCAGGCGAAAATCCAAAGTAAAACAAACCAGAATTGTAACTTATATTGGCTGAAAGCTTAAATTCTTGTCAATATAAATTCACTGTCCGATTTGCAGTAGCTATTACAGCGACAACATGCCATGCGATTGTTTGAGGACGGCGCCCCACATCAAAATATTTTTCCACCGGCCCAGGTTTCGTACATTCACGTATAACGAATAAATATTTACTTACTTTTTAAAATCTTCCTCTGATTTATCATCCAAAGGGTCCCAGCTATAACATGTAGTGTCGTTTTGTTAGATAAAATCCTTCTTTATATCCCAAAAAGTCGGTTTAGTTGGCGCCATCGAATTGAGTAATCCACTCGTTCAAATTGCAGAGAAAGGAATCCAAAAATCTACCCCTAAACTTTGTTTCAACGAGTCAAAATACATTTCTATTTACTCCTCAGATACCCTAAAATGTAATCAAACTATAATATTTATTTTGGAAAGAAGTATGTTCAATAGGAAACCGATTTTAGCAGGTGCGTAATGTCCTCATGGTGCGCGCAAACAATAATTTCCAAGACTGTGTCCTTCTACTAAAACTGTTTTTTCTTATTCGTTTTTGAAATGACAAGCCTGAAACCTTGGACATAGACTGCTGACACCCTGTGGAAGACATAGGAATTGCATACAGGGAGCTAATTTTCAATATGACCTTTCTCTTGCATTTCTAAGAGAATGGTATCTCAAAAAAATAATGTCCAGCTGATTTTTCTTTGGCTTTTTGGCAAACTTCAAAGTGTTTTCTTTCCAATGGTATCAATTATATGCATATCCTGGCTTCAGGGCCTGAGCTACAGACAGTTTACTTTGGGCACGTCATTCAAGCAGGAAGTGGAGAAAAAAGGGGCCTAGCCCTATGAATTAATGTGTTAATGAGTGGTCGCCGTGCCGTGTAGCTTCTATGGTGTCATCGTATTGAGATAGTCCCCTATGGAGTATCCATAATTCTACAAACTATGCAATAGATGGATCAGATGTCACCTTCATCTCTCTCAGTTAATGCCGTGACACCACAACACAACAACAACAACACCAACAGCACATCAACAACACAACAAACCTGGAGAAACTGTTTTCCTTCCTCATTAAAGGCATAGTGGTTCAGTTTTGGTGAAGATACTGCTATTGGAGTTGTTTGTGCAATGAGTTGGCATTATTTCCCCCTACGAGAAAAAAAGGAGATTAGTAACAGTGAATTATGCATATTTTATTTCCTGGATTATCTCAAACTCGAGATGCTATCTCGCTAAAACCCTTTTAAAGTCATTACATTTATGCAGACGGTATGCAAATATTCGTTGTTACTTGTTTATCTTTTTCTAGAAGTCAAATTTTAAAAGGAGGCAAAACTGGGTGTTTTATGAGCACACTGAAGTTTAGGATTATTCAAGTAGTTAAGAATAAATTGCCCCATACACACAATAATGAGGGTGCATAGACAAAAATAAACATGTAGTATACTGTATCAGCCCTACTGTACATAATACCAATAGGTATGTGCATTTAACCAGACACTGTAGCCGAGCCAAATCAGACGAGCACTGGAGATGCGTCCATTTGAAAGCTGTCCCAATTACACAAACAGACTGGCCCCGTATTGAGCACATTGTCGACAATAATAGTGGATCTATTTCCATCCTATTGGCTGGCGTTGGCCTGGGTTATCCATGCGTATGTATGGCCCCTCTCTGATTCCTGATCAGTGACTCTGCATGGGAGCTCCATCTACACAGCAGCAGTAGCAGCAGGCTTGGCGGCCCCGGTCCTCTGCTGCCTGCCTTTTCTCTGAATGCAACGCTGGGGAAAAGGGCCTTGAACCTCAGCCATCTCTCTGCCGAAGCAAGGTGGTGTGGGAGTGACAATTCTCAGCTCAGAGAGTTCCCCCCCCCCCCAAGACCCACACGCTCTCAGATCCTGGTGTGTGTTTGTGAGTGTCTGTGCGTGCCTGTGTATGTCTTTGTGTGTGTGTGTGTTTGTATGTGTTTGTGTGTGTGTGTGTGCACGTGCGTGCGTGCACAATGCACATATATGTAGTTGGATAAGGATGTGTGTCCAAAGGAAACAGACATGGCTGCCACCTCAATAATTGTCACTGATCCTCTATCTGTAAAGTACATTCAGCACATACGTGACTCGTTTCAGGAAACGCACATCACTACTTCACAGGTTTAGGCATTAAAACATAAACAGAATTTAAAAAAATCTAAATCTGTTTTTTTAGCAGGAATTCCCTCCTAAACATGTGAACTTTCATGTGCCTTAACAACAAAAGTGTGTGCCATCTGAAATATGAATAAAATTGTTCAATTATGAGCCTAGGTGGTTTAGCCACGGAAAAAGTCAGGAACCTTCCCGCTAGCCATTATTGGCTGAGATAATGGATGGGCTTTCTGCCTTCTGAAACAGCGATCAACAGTGCTGTTGTCACAAAAGAAATTGGCCGAGTTTTGAAATAAATGGAATGCCCGGTGGAAGCAGAGTATGATAATTAAGGAGATGGAGAAAATTCAGGCGTTTGATTGCAAATATGCGGAGGGGGTTGAAAAGAGAACACAAAAGGCTGTTGTATTAAACACCTGTCTCCGGATTACATCTTCAAACGAAGGGCAACCATGGCATCCGTGACAGAGAAGGAGAAGCATTCATCCATGTATACAGGTAAGAGAGAGAGACTCTAACTATCTATATTTTCAGATTGTATAAGTTTCTAATTTTGTCAGAAAGTTGTTTTCATTGCAAGTTAGCTAACGTTATGTGTATGATCTGTGTAGTAATATTATTTGTATCTTAGAAAGCCATATGTATTGCTAGTTATAGCCTAACGTTAGCTAGATAATATTGAACTTAGTTGGTTAGCTTTAGCTACCTGCAGATTCATACATGATGGCTAGCAATGACAATCAGTTTGTATTGCTATTAGCATGGGTTAGGATTATTGCTGCGTTCAAAACAACTGGGAACTCGGAAATCTCCGACGTCCGACTTAAGTGCGTTCAAGACAACTGGGAACTGGAAAAAAATGAGCTCCGACTGAGATTTGTTTTTTGAACGGTCATCCAACTCGGAATTCCAAACTCGGGAACTCGGGGACTTTCCGAACCAAAGATCACTGACCTCATGATTTGACCTAGTATTTTTCCAAGTTTCCAGTTGTCTTGAAAGCACCATTAGGATAATTGTTTAGCTAGCTAGCTACGTGTCTAAACAAAAGACTCCACTTCGCCAGATGATTACATGACCCATCAAATTAACCAGGTGTGTCTAAGGGGGATTATGGCAATCTATTGTATTTCATGAACATGTGTACATGTCTATACAATAGTGACCCACCCACTTAGCTAGATGTGGCTGAAGGGTGGTTATAGCATTTCTTTCACATGACCCATCAAGTGTGTCTGGGTAAGAATCATCTAATAATTATAAAATATTTATGCAATATTTAACTGGATATGCAAGTAACCAATTCCCTGTACCATTTATACCTTCTGTATCCTGTGCATGTGGCAAATACACTTTGATTGTATTTGATGTAGTGTGTGTTTACCAGAGACAGTAATGTGAAGATCAACATGACCTGCACCAAAGTCAGATTAGGATACAGGCCCAGGATCAGATAAAGTGGATTTTACTACTTTCACCACTTTTAATCTTTATACCTTACTCCCTCTGTTTAGCACATGGCCTCACATGTGAATCCTTAAAGAGATGGGGGGGGCTAAGGCTTAAGAGGGTCTGAACGACACTGAATGGGTGTAGACAAAGAAGAGCTCTCCAGTATGTGTACAGACATTAAATGGCAATTTTCTCAAAAGTGGGGTTGCAAGTTTATCAACTTTCAAAGCAGAATTACTTTCCCGTTGTTTCTCAACTGCAGTGTATGATCTATCTACATTTCACATTATTCTACATAGGACTGAATTGAGCCAGTCGGTCACATATATGTACTTGTCCTGGAATTGCTAGCCTGTCTTGCGTCTCTGGATGGTGGTACAGTAGCCAGGGTGTTGTGCCATGCAGCTCGGTGGATTATGTGAGCGGTAGGGGGGCAGGAGCTGCCAGAGTATCCAGCCACCACTGCCCATCGCCCCCATGCAGCCAGACTAAGCCTGGGCAGCCGGGGCTTCCATCCTCCATCAATGTGCAATTGACACATAAATAACACAGCCTGTCCACCACCCAGGCAAATTCAAATGCACATGTCAATGTGACGAAGCACTCGCCTGTAGGGGAGCATTGTTTATTTTCCAAGTGTAAATTAAAGACAAGTGGGACAGAACTGAGAACCAAAAGGGATCAACCAATGAATGGAAGGAAGTGAGCGCCACTATATAAATTGCATTCAGGGAAAAAAAGCAAAGGAAAACAGGTGGGTGGTACTGAATAGGATGGTCAGCGGCTTTTATCTCAATTAAAAGAAAGACAGGGAAAAGAGGGAGGAGAATGAGAGAGAGATAAAGGGAGGAGGAGAGAGATATAGATGGAAAGAGGGACAAGGAGAGATATAGAGGGAGGAGAAGGAGAGAGACAGAGGGAAAGAAGGAGGAGAAGGAGAGAGAGGGGGAAAGAGGGAGGAGAAGGAGAGAGGGGGAAAGAGGGAGGAGAAGGAGAGAGAGGGGGAAAGAGGGAGGAGAAGGAGAGGGAGACAGAGGGAAAGAGATGAACGGCTCACACAGGTTGCAGTGGACAGCGTGACCATGGAGGCTTCACCTTTCTCTCCAACCGCCAGCTCCGTGAGTCATACAGTATACCTTTACCTGGAAAACCGTTTGCTCTTGTGCATCACCTTACCCTCTGGACACACACATCACTGGAAAACCGTTTGCTCTTGTGCATCACCTTACCCTCTGGACACACACATCACTCTGGGGCGTATTAAGTCCTGTTGTTTATTCATCAGTGATGCAAAGCCTATGGCTGCGGTTTTCAAAATGGTAGTTCAGGACCCAATGGTTGGCTGTACTTCTAACCAATTCCTACAGTCTCAGCTTCTGACCAAACTGTGGCTGAGAAATAATTAAATTATGGAAGGGTCGTATGCAAATCTGGATATGGTAGGTTACGGGAGTAAAATGTTTGGGAATCGCTGTCGTTATCAGTTGCGTCACAGAGTCAGAAAAGCATAAGGTCGCCAAGGAATTCCTCTATTTCAATTATTGTCAACTTTAGAAGGCCGTTGTATTTATATATGCTATTTGCAAGTGTCAAGGTCGAGTTATTTAAATACAAATGCACTCTATTCACAGCCATGCCTATTCCTGAAATAGTTTACTAAAATGGTTACTACTGAAATAGTTTACTAAAATGGTTATTCCTGAAACAGTTTACTAAAATAGTTATTACTGAAATAGTTTATTGAAATGGTTACTACTGAAATAGTTTACTAAAATGGTTATTACTGAAATAGTTTACTAAAATGGTTATTACTGAAATAGTTTATTGAAATGGTTATTAATGAAATAGTTTACTAAAATAGTTATTAATGAAAACGTTTACTAAAATAGTTATTAATGAAATAGTTTACTGAAATGGTTATTAATTAAATAGTTTCACCCGGTGACATATATTTAGATATATACTGTGTTGTGTAGGGAATCATTGTACCATCTAAACCGCTGTGAAGTATCTTTTCAATAACCAAAAATGTTATATTTTCAGGTATTTGAAGCTGGTGTAGAGTAAAAGAAGCCAAAAAAATACTTTAAAATGTGAAGTATAGAAATAGCACACATATCTACTGCTTCTTAGACTTGCTTCAATGAGAATGACATATCTAATGCTTCCTAGACTTCAATGAGAATGACATATCTAATGCTTCCTAGACTTGCTTACATATTGCAAGTCAATGTTCCCCCATTGACTTGTTCCACATTTTGTTGATTTACAAAGTGGGATTAAAATGGATTTAGTTGTCATTTTTTGTCAACGATCTACACAAAATAGTCTTTAATATTAAAGAGGAAGAAAAATTTGAACATTTGTAAAAATATATATAATAATAATAATAAAAACACGAATAAATCTGTAATTGGATAAGTATTCAACCCATGTTAGAAACATATTTGGCAGCGATAACAGCTGTGTCTTTCTGGGTAATTCTCTAAGAGCTTTCCACACCTGGATTGAGCAACATTTGCCCATTATTCTTTAAAAAATTCTTCAAGCTATATCAAATTGGTTGTTGATCATTGCTAGACAACCATTTTCAGGTCTTTCCATAGATTTTCAAGCAGATTTAAGTCAAAACTGTAATTTAGCCACACAGGAACATTCACTATCTTGGTAAGCAACTTGGCAAGCTTTGTGTTTTTTTAATGGGTCCACCTGTCACCAGAGGGCGGCAGAGACCGTCCGAGAGACGTTAACGACTCTCAGGTACATCCTATTTACTCATTATATTATTTTGAATCTGTGTTTGAAATTCACTGCTCGATTGAGGGACCTTACAGATAATTGTATGTTTTGGGGAAAAGAGATGAGTTAGTCGTTCAAAAATCATGAAACTTCTTAAGGATTCGCCCCTTTTTTCAATTTCCGCCTAAAAAACATACCCAAATCTAACTGCCTGTAGCTCAGGACCTGAAGCAAGGATATGCATATTACTGATATCATTTGAAAGGAAACACTTTGAAGTTCATGGAAATATGACATGAATGTAGGAGAATATAACACATTAGATCTGGTAAAAGATAATACAAAGAAAAAAACATGTTTTTTTCTGTGTTTTTTTTGTACCATCTTTGAAATGCAAGAGAAAGGCCATAATGTATTCAAGCCCAGGCGCAATTTAGAATTTGGCCATTAGATGGCAGCAGTGTATGTGCAACGTTTTAGACTGATACAATGAACCATTGCATTTCTGTTCAAAATTTTGTGTCAAGACTGCCCAAATGTGCCTAATTGGTTTAATAACTTTTCAAGTTCATAACTGCACTCTCCTCAAACAATAGCATGGTATTCTTTCACTGTAAATTGGACAGTGCATTTAGATTAACAAGAATTGAAGCTTTCTGCCCATATCAGATATGTCTATGTCCTGGGAAATGTTCTTGTTACTTACAACCTCATGCTAATCACATTAGCGCACATTAGCTCAACTGTCCAGAGGGTGGGACACCGATCTGTAGAGATCCTTAACACTATTTCACACAGAGTGAGTCCATGCCACTTATGTACAGTGGGGCAAAAAAGTATTTAGTCAGCCACCAATTGTGCAAGTTCTCCCACTTAAAAAGATGAGAGAGGCCTGTAATTTTTATCATAGGTACACTTCAACTATGACAGACAAAATGAGAAAAAAATTCCAGAAAATCACATTGTAGGATTTTTAATGAATTTATTTGCAAATTATGGTGGAAAATAAGTATTTGGTCAATAACAAAAGTTTATCTCAATACTTTGTTATATACCCTTTGTTGGCAATGACAGAGGGCAAACGTTTTCTGTAAGTCTTCACAAGGTTTTCACACACTGTTGCTGGTATTTTGGCCCATTCCTCCATGCAGATCTCCTCTAGAGCAGTGATGTTTTGGGGCTGTTGCTGGGCAACACGGACTTTCAACTCCCTCCAAAGATTTTCTATGGGGTTGAGATCTGGAGACTGGCTAGGCCACTCCAGGACCTTGAAATGCTTCTTACGAAGCCACTCCTTCGTTGCCCAGGCGGTGTGTTTGGGATCATTGTCATGCTGAAAGACCCAGCCACGTTTCATCTTCAATGCCCTTGCTGATGGAAGGAGGTTTTCACTCAAAATCTCACGATACATGGCCCCATTCATTCTGTCCTTTACACGGATCAGTCGTCCTGGTCCCTTTGCAGAAAAACAGCCCAAAGCATGATGTTTCCACCCCCATGCTTCACAGTAGGTATGGTGTTCTTTGGATGCAACTCAGCATTCTTTGTCCTCCAAACACGACGAGTTTTTTGAGTTTTTACCAAAAAGTTCTATTTTGGTTTCATCTGACCATATGACATTCTCCCAATCTTCTTCTGGATCATCCAAATGCTCTCTAGCAAACTTCAGACGGGCCTGGACATGTACTGGCTTAAGCAGGGGGACACGTCTGGCACTGTAGGATTTGAGTCCCTGGCGGCGTAGTGTGTTACTGATGGTAGGCTTTGTTACTTTGGTCCCAGCTCTCTGCAGGTCATTCACTAGGTCCCCCCCCGTGTGGTTCTGGGATTTTTGCTCACCGTTCTTGTGATCATTTTGACCCCAAGGGGTGAAATCTTGCGTGGAGCCCCAGATCGAGGGAGATTATCAGTGGTCTTGTATGTCTTCCATTTCCTAATAATTGCTCCCACAGTTGATTTCTTCAAACCAAGCTGCTTACCTATTGCAGATTCAGTCTTCCCAGCCTGGTGTAGGTCTACAATTTTGTTTCTGGTGTCCTTTGACAGCTCTTTGGTCTTGGCCATAGTGGAGTTTGGAGTGTGACTGTTTGAGGTTGTGGACAGGTGTCTTTTATACTGATAACAAGTTCAAACAGGTGCCATTAATACAGGTAACGAGTGGAGGACAGAGGAGCCTCTTAAAGAAGAAGTTACAGGTCTGTGAGAGCCAGAACTCTTGCTTGTTTGTAGGTGACCAAATACTTATTTTCCACCATAATTTGCAAATAAATTCATTAAAAATCCTACAATGTGATTTTGTCTGTCATAGTTGAAGTGTACCTATGATGAAAATTACAGGCCTCTCTCATCTTTTTAAGTGGGAGAACTTGCACAATTGGTGGATGACTAAATACTTTTTTGCCCCACTATTTATGCTTGCCATAACAAATGGGTTGAATACTTATTAATTGAGGACATTACAGCTTTTAATTTGTAATTTGTAAAAAAAAAATATATATATATATATATATATATATATATATATATAAAATATTTCCAAAATGTAATCAAGTTTAAATTCAGGCTGTAACACAACAAAATGTGGAAAGGTCAAGAGGTGTGAATACTTCCTGAAGGCGCTGTATCCGGCTCCGTTTCACCCAGTGGGAAGTTTCTATTTCCATCAAATGTGTCTGCCCTCTTTTAAGGTTCTTTGTATGGTCCATTGTTTTGTTAAGTTGAAAGACATAATTGTATGTAATGCATTGTAAGTCCTTTTAATTGGGGGTAAAATTATTTTCAGCCTCAAACTGTTGAGTAGAAAAGTTTTATTAAAATGTTTTAACTCCCACTGTTCTTTTCTTCCTTATCTGAACGCTGACACATTTTCAAGCATGCTCTCTTTTGTAAATATTTACTATTGCATGCAAATAATTGATATACTAAAACATTATCTTATTAAGTATTAGTTTTGAACACTAACCTGGCTGACTATAGACATAATAATACTGAAAAACCATTGAGTTATATTCAAATTCAGACTTTTTGTGATCATCTGAGGGTTACATGCAGAATAATTTGTCAACAGTGGACCAATGGCAGCTGTTTGATTCTCTTCCCACTTCCTGGATCTGCCGCTCTGTCTGGACATTTGCGGTAATGTGTACAAATCCCGCAATTGATGTCCTTGCTGGGAGACATGGCTTGCCTTTTATAGTCCCTAAAATAAACAACGCTCGTTTCTCTCCAAGCGAGTCAAGAGACTGATACAGACTCTATCAGATTTCCTAAACGCAGACGTCAACGATAAATCTAGTCGAGATTGGTCGGAATTAGGTTAGCTCACTTGAATTCTATCTGCTTAACCCACAGCTGGTCGGCCTGCTACACCAAGGCATTGAATTTAAATCAGTCACTTAGTGCTATCAGATTGAACATTGGGAAAGAAGAGAGCACTCACACAGCCTCATATAGAAGCAAGGCAGGCCAGAAACAAAACCAGCCTTCTAATGCTCGCTGTCACTCTCTCTCTCTCTCTCTCTCTCTCTCGCTATCACTCACTCTCTCTCAATTCAAAGGGATTTATTGGCATGGGAAACATATGTTTACATTACGAATGCAAATGCTATAGACAATAAACAAAGGGGAGATGAACAAGGGAAACATTAGTTAACATTAAACTCACAAGTTTTAAAAGAATATAGACATTGCAAATGTTATATTATTGGCTAAGTACAGTGATGTAACAATGTGGAAGTAGTTGAAGTATGAAAGGGAGAATGATAAACGTATTCAGTAAATATTGGTTGTATTTACAATGTTGTTTGTGCTCTTATCATGGCCTTTTATCATGGCAACGGGCCACAAATCTTGCCACCTCATTTTGTGGGCAGTGGGCACATAGCCTGTCATCTGCCTATGGCGGCCTTTCTCAATAACAAGGCTATGCTTACTGAGTCTGTACATAGTCAAGGATTTTCTTAATTTATGGTCCGTCACAGTGGTCAGGTATTCTGCCGGTGTGTACTCTGTTTAGGGCCAGATAGAATTGCAATTTGCTCTGTTTTTTGGTTGATTCTTTCTAGTGTGTTGAATAGTCATACATTTTTGCTTTCTCATAATTTGGTTGGGTCTAAATGTGTTTCTGTCCTGGGGCTCTGTGGGGTCTGTTTGTTTGTGAACAGAGCCCCAGAACCAGCTGGCTGAAGGGACTCTTCCCTAGGTTCATCTCTCTGTAGGTTAGGGGCTTTGTGGTAGAATGTGTGGGCATCGCTTCCTTTAAGGTGGTTCTAGAATTTAACAGCTCTTTTCTGGATTTTGACAACTAGCGGGTCCCATTTAGTTAATTCTTGGTTTGTGAGTGGACCCCAGACCTCATGACCATAGAGGGCAATGGATTCAATAACTGATTTAAGTATTTTTTGCCAGATTCCAGTTGGGATGTTGAGTTTTATGTTATTTTTAATGGCGTAGAAGGCCCTTCTTGCCTTGTCTCATATCGTTCACAGCCTTGTGGAAGTTACCTGTGGTGTGGATGTTTAGGCCGAGGTAGGTGTAGTTCTTTGCGTGCTCTAAGGCAATAGTGTCTAGATATAATTGGTATTTGCTGTCTTGGCTACTGGACCTCTTTGGAACACCATTATTTTGTCTTGATTCACTGTCAAGGCCCAAGTCTGACAGAATCTGTGCAGAAGAGCTAGGTGCTGCTGTAGGCCCTCCTTGGTTGGGGACAGAAGAACCAGATCATCTGAAAACAGTAGACATTTTAATTCGGAGACCAGTAGGGTAGAGACAGGATACTGCAGACTGTTCTAGTGCCCTCGCCAATTCGTTGATATATACTGTATATGTTGAAGAGGGTGGGTTCAAGTCTGTGGGTTTATTGCTAATTTTAACGGCACACTTGTTGTTCGTGTACATTGGTTCTAATGGCATATGCTTTCTCCCCAACTAAGAAAACCCACTGCTGCTCCAGCTTCACCTGCCTTATGTCCAGCTGGGAGAATTTATCTTTCATTTCATCTCTTTTTTTCGTTTCAATTTCAATTAAATTTAAACTTAAGGAGCTTTATTGGCATGGGAAACATATGTTTACATTGCCAAAGCAAGTGAAATAGATAAACAAAAGTGAAATAAACAATAAAAAATGAACAGTAAATAGAATAAAGACATTTCAAATGTCATTATGTCTATCAGGAAGTGTTGTAACAATGTCAAATAGTTGAAGTACAAAAGGGAAAATAAATAAACATAAATATGGGTTGTATTTACAATGGTGTTTATTCTTTGCTGGTTGCCCTTTTCTTGTGGCAACAGGTCACTTATCTTACTGCTGTGATTGCACACTGTGGTATTTCACCCAAAAGATATGAGAGTTTATCAAAATTGGATTTCTCTCTTTCTCTCTCTCTCTCTGTCTGTCGTTCTCTCTGACGTTCTCCCTCTCCCTCCATCTCTCTCTTCCCCGTTGTCTATCTCTATCTCTCTCTCTCTCTTTCTCTCTCCCTCTTCCTGTAGCTACAGTTCCCTCTGTGAACCACGGTGATACTGTACGTCATCCCCCTCATCTACCCCACAGGAAAGTAGGAGGAGGAAGCTATCAAATAGGCTACTCAATGATCTAAAAATGATTCGATTCATGTTATCGTGAATTGATTATTGGTTATTGGGGAAGGATGTCACCAGATCACATGATTCAAGATACGACGGAGCTAGAGGATATAGCTAGGTCCTTAACCGTAATGAATACCCGAATTAGAGTTAAAGATATGCCTCCCACTGAGTTTCCTTCCGTAAGTGTTTACGGCTGGTCTTCCCTCTCTCGAACCAAAGCGACTCTTTGACATTTGTGACAATGAGGTCCTTTTCTCCAGGCTGTCTGCAGTGTGTTTAAAGCAGTTGTCTAATTACGAGTTGGTAATGACTTGGGTGTTTTCGAACGGCCCTGAGTTGTGTTTGGCTAACTGTTTAAGTAGTTAGGAGAAAATCAGGACATCGATATACTTCTCCAAATTAAGTCTCTCCTTCAGCGTGACCCTGCCACTCAGGCCCTGTGAATGAGTTGGCTTTTCAGTGTTTTCTTAGACAAATCGTAATTAAGGAGCCAATTAAGGGGTCACCTTGAGTTTATTAACTCTGCTGCCGGAAAAAAACTCTGATTTCACCCAACCTGAACCTTCAGTGTACGTGCGTGTCTTTACCCTTGTGTGTGTGTGTGTGTGTGTGTGTGTGTGTGTGTGTGTGTGTATGTGTGTCTCCACAAAGTGACTCATGTCTTAATTAGGTCCTGAACCTGGCAGGATGTGAGCCTGCCTCAGCTCGCCTGGCTCCCCCACCACCACACAGTCAGTGTTACGAATCCCTTTGGCCCGACAATCTAGGGGGGATGGTAATGGGACCCGTAACACAACTCATGCAAATTATTATAGTGACAACGTAACAGTGAGAACAAAAATAACCACAGACAACTAAATTACTACCGTCAAACACTCAAGGTTTATTTAAAAACACACGGTAATGGGGGGAGCAGGAAAAGGGGCTGAGCGGGACCCAAGGAATGAAAGAATAATCCATCATCAAAAACACCCCTAAGCTAGACTAGCCTACTTCACAAACAGCTAACTAACTAACCAAAAATACAGGGGGTGGTCCGCCCAGTTCTAACTAGTGTTTTTAACAATATTTAACTACGGGTAGTGTAGCCCAAGGGCGACTTGTCTGGTTACCCCCTTTTCCCACCATCAAACAAACACTCAAACACCATAACCAAAACAATACTCACAGGTGGGGACAAAGTGACATGTAGATGCAAAACACACAAGCGATCTACAGACAGAAGGCATTTACAAAAGAGATTGAGCTGGGGAGACAACAACTGCCAGGGGTTTTAAACCAAGGGAAAGGGACCGTGATTGGGTAAGGGAAAAGGAGCAGGTGTCTTCTGATTAGCGACTGATTGATGATTATTGTCACCTGTGAGTAGGGGAGAAGGAGAGAAAAGAAATACACACAGGATACACACAGAACACTTGTATCCGTAACAGTCAGTCAGCCTGGCTTCCCCCACCACCACACAGTCAGTCAGCCTGGCTTCCCCCACCACCACACAGTCAGCCTGCCTGGCTTCCCCCACCACCACACAGTCAGCCTGCCTGGCTTCCCCCACCACCACACAGTCAGTCAGTCTGGCTCCCCCACCACCACACAGTCAGCCTGCCTGGCTTCCCCCACCACCACACAGTCAGCCTGCCTGGCTTCCCCCACCACCACCACACAGTCAGCCTGCCTGGCTTCCCCCACCACCACACAGTCAGCCTGCCTGGCTTCCCCCACCACCACACAGTCAGCCTGCCTGGCTTCCCCCACCACCACACAGTCATCCTGCCTGGCTTCCCCCAACACCACACAGTCAGTCAGTCTGGCTCCCCCACCACCACACAGTCAGTCAGTCTGGCTCCCCCACCACCACACAGCCAGTCAGTCTGGCTCCCCCACCACCACACAGTCATTCAGCCTGGCTCCCCCACCACCACACAGTCAGTCAGTCTGGCTCCCCCACCACCACACAGTCAGTCAGTCTGGCTCCCCCACCACCACACAGTCAGTCAGTCTGGCTTCCCCCACCACCACACAGTCAGTCAGCCTGGCTTCCCCACCACCACACATTCAGTCAGTCTGGCTCGCCCACCACCACACAGTCAGTCAGTCTGGCTCCCCCACCACCACACAGTCAGTCAGTCTGGCTCCCCCATCACCACACTGTCAGTCAGTCAGTCAGCCTGGCTCCCCCACCACCACACAGTCAGTCAGTCTGGCTTCCCCCACCACCACACAGTCAGTCAGTCTGGCTCCCCCACCACCACACAGTCAGTCAGCCTGGCTTCCCCACCACCACACAGTCAGCCTGCCTGGCTCCCCCACCACCACACAGTCAGTCAGTCTGGCTCCCCCACCACCACACAGTCAGCCTGCCTGGCTTCCCCCACCACCACACAGCCAGTCAGTCTGGCTCCCCCACCACCACACAGTCAGTCAGTCTGGCTCCCCCACCACCACACAGTCAGTCAGTCTGGCTCCCACACCACCACACAGCCAGTCAGTCTGGCTCCCCCACCACCACACAGTCAGTCAGTCTGGCTCCCCCACCACCACACAGTCAGTCAGTCAGCCTGGCTTCCCCACCACCACACAGTCAGTCAGTCAGTCAGCCTGGCTCCCCCACCACCACCCAGTCAGTCAGCCTGGCTCCCCCACCACCACACAGTCAGTCAGCCTGGCTCCCCCACCACCACACATTCAGTCAGTCTGGCTCCCCCACCACCACACAGTCAGTCAGTCAGTCTGGCTCCCCCACCACCACACAGTCAGTCAGTCTGGCTCCTCCTCCACCCCCACACAGTCAGTCAGTCAGTCTGGCTCCTCCTCCACCCCCACACAGTCAGTCAGCCTGCCTGGCTCCTCCCACACCACATCTCAGAGGATGAGTCCTTTTACTCAGGCTGCCTGGTGCTCTGTCCCTCTGTTCCTTTACTTCTCTGACTCTGTCTCTGTCTCTCTGTCTGTCTTTCTCTCTGTCTCTGTCTCTCTGTCTCTGTCTTAGACTATCCCTCTGTTCCTTTACCTCTCTGTCTCTCTCTTTGTCTCTCTCTTTGTTTCTCTCTTTGTTTCTCTCCCTGTCTCTCTCTCTGTTTCTCTGTCTGTCTCCCTGTCTCTGTCTCCCTGTATCTGTCTCTCTTGGTCTCTGTCTCTCTTGGTCTCTGTCTCTCTTGGTCTCCGTCTCTGTCTTTCTGGGTGTTTCTCAAAATGCATACTACCGTGCGCCGAGCATGTAAATTGGAGCACGGGTGTCACGACTTCCGCCGAAGTCGGCCCTTCTCCTTGTTCGGGTGGTGTTCGGCGGTCGACGTCACCGGCTTTCTAGTCACCATCGATCCATTTTTCAGTTTCGTTTTGTTTTGTCTGTATTATACACACCTGGTTTCAATTCCCCCATCATGTTCCCTATTTAACCCTCTGGCTTTCATTTCTGTTTGTCCGTGATTGTTTGTGCGTTAGGTGTTGTATTTGATACGTGTTCGTATCTGTTTATGTTCCATTTGTGGAATTGTGCATTTATTTTGAGTAAAACTCTGTGGTTTCGCTCAACACCTGTGTCCTGCGTTTGACTCCAAATATTCTCCGCACACAACCCTGACAGAATCACGGACCTAATTTCAAATGGAGTCAGCAGGCGCAGCCAGCCCTTCTCTCCCAGTAGAGGAGCAGGTTCAACAGCACGCGACTATGTTGCATAGTTTAGGGACAGCCATGGATCGCGTGCTACAAACTATGGAAAGATGGGAGAGAGGAGGTCTCCCGGTAAATCATAACCCAGCACCAACACCCGCACCTCTACCTACACCACCATCCATCCCTCCACAGGTCGGACCCAGTGGAATTCGGCTCTCGCTCCCGGGAGCGTATGACGGAACAGCAGCTGGGTGTCAGGGTTTCCTCCTACAGCTGGAGCTATACCTGGCATCTGTTCATCCGTCCCCTTCGGGACACGAGAGGGTGGGCGCTCTCATCTCCTGTCTGACTGGTAAAGCCCTGGAGTGGGCCAACGCCATCTGGGGAAGAGAGGGATCTACCCTGGATAATTATGATGACTTCTCTCGCCGCTTTCGGGCAGTCTTTGACCATCCACCTGAAGGGAGAGCGGCGGGAGAGCGATTGTTCCATCTCAGGCAGGGGATGAGGAGCGCTCAAGATTTCGCTTTGGACTTCCGTACTCTGGCCGCTGGTGCGGGATGGAATGAGCGGGCCCTGATCGACCACTTCAGGTGTAGTCTACGAGAGGACGTTCGTAGGGAGCTAGCCTGCAGGGACACCACTCTCAACCTGGACCAGCTGGTGGATTTATCTATCCGGCTGGATAACCTGTTGGCCTCCCGCGGGCGTCTAGATCGGGGTCCGCCCATTCCATTACCCAGCTCCTTGGATCCAACCCCTATGGAGTTGGGAGGGGCTGCTAGGAGGGAGACCGGAGGGGGAACCACTCCATGTACCAACTGTGGACGCAGAGGGCACACTGCTGTCCGGTGCTGGCATGTTTCTCCTGGGAGTCGAGGTAGCAGGCGGAGCACTGGTGGGTCGTCTCAGGTGAGTAGGCACATAACTCACCCAGAGCCTTCTGTTGCACTCATGTGGTTATCTATAGAATTTCCTGGGTTTTCCCCACATTCCCAGCATAAGGCGCTAGTAGATTCAGGCGCAGCTGGGAACTTTATTGACCGCTCTTTGGCTCATAGCTTAGGGATCCCTATTATTCCGGTTGATGTTCCCTTCCCTGTACATGCCTTAGATAGTCGTCCTTTGGGGTCGGGGCTGGTTAGGGAGGTCACAGTGCCCATCGCTATGAGAACGCGGGAGGATCACGAGGAGAGAATTAGTCTCTTCCTGATCGACTCTCCTGCGTTTCCTGTTGTGTTGGGTCTTCCCTGGTTGGCCTCTCATGATCCGATTATTTCGTGGCAACAGAGGGCTCTCAAGGGATGGTCCTGTCAGTGTTCAGGGAGGTGTGTAGGTGTTTCCTTAGGTGCCACTACGGTGGAAAGTCCAAACCAGGTTTCCACCATGCACATTCCTCCCGAATATGCCGATTTGGCACTCGCCTTCTGTAAGAAGAAGGCGACTCAATTACCACCCCATCGACCGGGGGATTGTGTGATAGATCTCTTGGTAGACGCTAAACTTCCCAGGAGTCACGTGTATCCCCTGTCACAGGAGGAGACGGTGGCTATGGAGACATATGTCACCGAATCTCTGGGACAGGGATACATTCGGCCTTCCATCTCACCTGTCTCCTCGAGTTTCTTTTTTGTGAAGAAGAAGGATGGAGGTTTGCGCCCGTGTATTGATTATCGCGGATTAAATAAGATCACGGTAAAATACAGTTACCCGCTACCACTTATAGCGAGTATGACCGAGTCATTACACGGGGCGCGCTTCTTCACAAAATTGGACCTCAGGAGCGCTTACAACCTGGTGCGTATCAAGGGGGGAGATGAGTGGAAGACAGCATTTAGCACCACTTCTGGGCATTATGAGTACCTCGTCATGCCGTACGGGTTAATGAATGCTCCATCAGTCTTCCAATCCTTTGTGGATGAGATCTTTAGGGACCTGCACGGTCAGGGTGTAGTGGTGTATATAGATGACATTCTAATATATTCCGCTACACGCGCCGAGCATGTGTCCCTAGTGCGCAGGGTGCTTGGTCGACTGTTGGAGCATGACCTGTACGTCAAGGCTGAGAAATGTCTGTTCTTCCAACAGTCCATCTCCTTCCTAGGGTACCGCTTTTCAGCGTCAGGGGTAGAGATGGAGAATGACCGCATTTCAGCCGTGCGTAATTGGCCGACTCCAACCACGGTAAAGGAAGTGCAGCGGTTTTTAGGGTTTGCCAACTACTACCGGAGATTTATCCGGGGTTTTGGTCAGGTAGCGGCTCCCATTACCTCACTGCTGAAGGGAGGACCGGTGCGACTGCAGTGGACAGCTGGAGCGGACAGGGCGTTTGGTCACCTGAAGGCTCTGTTTACCTCAGCTCCCATGCTGGCTCATCCTGATCCTTCCTTAGCATTCATGGTTGAGGTGGACGCGTCCGAGGCGGGGATAGGAGCTGTGCTGTCTCAGCGCTCGGGTACGCCACTAAAACTCCGCCCCTGTGCATTCTTTTCGAAGAAGCTCAGCCCGGCGGAGCGAAACTATGATGTGGGGGACCGGGAGTTGCTGGCTGTTGTCATGGCTCTGAAAGCGTGGAGACATTGGCTTGAGGGGGCAAGACACCCTTTTCTCATTTGGACTGACCACCGCAATCTGGAGTACATCCGGGCGGCGAGGAGAATGAACCCTCGCCAGGCAAGGTGGGCCATGTTTTTCACCCGTTTTGATTTCACCCTTTCCTACAAACCAGGTTCCCAGAACGTTAAGGCAGACGCACTGTCCCGGCTGTATGATACAGAGGAGAGGTCCTCAGATCCCACTCCCATCATTCCCGCCTCTCGCCTGGTGGCACCGGTGGTATGGGAGGTGGACGCGGACATCGAACGGGCGTCACGTTCAGAGCCCATTCCACCTGACTGTCCAGCTGGGCGTATGTACGTTCCGTTTGATGTCCGCGATCGTTTGATCTGTTGGGCTCATACGTCACCCTCCTCTGGTCATCCTGGTATCGGTCGGACGGTGCGCTGCCTTTCTGGGAAGTACTGGTGGCCCACTTTAGCTAAGGACGTGCGGGTTTATGTTTCCTCCTGTTCGGTATGTGCACAGTGCAAGGCACCTAGACATCTGCCCAGAGGGAAATTACAACCCCTTCCCGTTCCACAGCGACCATGGTCACACCTATCGGTGGATTTTGTGACGGATCTTCCCCCGTCGCGGGGTAACACCACGATCCTGGTCGTTGTGGATCGGTTTTCTAAGTCCTGCCGTCTCCTTCCTTTGCCCGGTCTCCCTACGGCTCTACAAACTGCGGAGGCTCTGTTCACCCATGTATTCCGGCACTACGGGGTGCCTGAGGATATAGTTTCTGATCGGGGTCCCCAATTTACATCTAGAGTCTGGAGGGCGTTTATGGAACGCCTGGGGATCTCGGTCAGCCTTACCTCAGGTTTCCACCCCGAGAGTAACGGGCAGGTGGAAAGAGTAAACCAGGATGTGGGTAGGTTTCTGAGGTCCTATTGCCAGGACCGGCCGGGGGAGTGGGCAGCTTACATCCCCTGGGCGGAGATGGCCCAAAACTCCCTCCGCCACTCCTCTACCAACCTAACACCGTTTCAGTGTGTGCTAGGTTACCAGCCGGTCCTGGCACCATGGCATCAGAGCCAGATTGAGGCTCCTGCGGTGGATGAATGGTTTCGGCACTCAGAGGAGACTTGGAACGCTGCCCATGTGCGGTTACAACGGGCCATCAGGAGACAAAAGGCGAGTGCCGACCGCCACCGCAGTGAGGCCCCCGTGTATGCACCGGGGGATCGGGTCTGGCTCTCGACCCGAAACCTACCCCTTCACCTGCCCTGCCGGAAGCTGGGTCCGCGGTTTGTGGGGCCATTTAAAGTCCTGAGGAGACTGAACGAGGTTTGTTATAGGTTACAACTCCCCCCTGATTACCGTATTAATCCCTCGTTCCATGTGTCTCTCCTCAGGCCGGTGGTGGCTGGTCCGCTCCAGCAGTCTGAGGTGCGGGAGGTCCCTCCGCCCCCTCTTGACATCGAGGGGGTCCCGGCGTATACCGTAAGGGCCATCATGGATTCTAGACGTCGGGCGAGGGTCCTTCAGTACCTCGTGGAGTGGGAGGGGTACGGTCCGGAGGAGAGATGCTGGGTACCGGTGGAGGACATTCTAGATCCATCCATGTTACAAGAGTTTCACCGTCTCCACCCGGATCGCCCTGCACCTCGCCCTCCGGGTCGTCCCCGAGGCCGGTGTCGTCGCGCTGCTGGAGCCGCGCGTCAGGGGAGGGGTACTGTCACGACTTCCGCCGAAGTCGGCCCTTCTCCTTGTTCGGGTGGTGTTCGGCGGTCGACGTCACCGGCTTTCTAGTCACCATCGATCCATTTTTCAGTTTCGTTTTGTTTTGTCTGTATTATACACACCTGGTTTCAATTCCCCCATCATGTTCCCTATTTAACCCTCTGGCTTTCATTTCTGTTTGTCCGTGATTGTTTGTGCGTTAGGTGTTGTATTTGATACGTGTTCGTATCTGTTTATGTTCCATTTGTGGAATTGTGCATTTATTTTGAGTAAAGCTCTGTGGTTTCGCTCAACACCTGTGTCCTGCGTTTGACTCCAAATATTCTCCGCACACAACCCTGACAACGGGAGGGTTGGAGTATGAGTCCAAACAAAATGATGCGAAACAGAGCACGAAGGGAACTTCTCGATTGCATCGATGCAAGCTTCAACGAAAAGTTTGCAAAGAAATATGACGCAAACGTAAAAAGTTCAGTACATTTTCTTGCAATTAATGTCAGCCATTATTTGAGCTGAAGCGATGGAAAATACCCTCAGACTTTGGAATGAAATGTTGCCTATTCAAATCTCTTATGTTGCCTGACGGCAATATTTTAACCTCATATGTTAATAAATACATGCTGTGTCAATTTTGGCATGTTTACCTGCCTACAATGCCCACTGTAGTGTGCGTAGGTCGCAAGCCCATAGTAAGTAAACAGAGCTAACTGGCTAGCTAATACTGTTAGCTAGCCAGATAGCCATAAAGAATTGTTAGCTAGCTACCCACGTAGAATTGATATCTACCTTGGATAACATTGGTTTAAGGTCATTTTTGCCTATAATACTCTCTGTTTAGCTACAATATGACGAATCACATATAGCTAGCTGATAGTTATGAAGTAAAACATTTGCTTTGTGTATATCTTGTTTTGTCTTTATTGTTGCCGTTGTCCTGGCTGGAAGAAGGTTCCGTGAATGGGGAGATGCAGCGTAAGGTAATACAGTAGAGGGGAGTGGGAGTGCTTCTCAAATGTAATGTTTTAATGCGTTTCTCCACACTCTCGTCCTTACAAGAACATAATCAAGAGAACATCCTCAGAGAATGCACTTGGAGCATGAAAGTGTGGAGTATGGTATAGAGGTCGACCGATTATGATTTTTCAGCGCCGATACCGATACCGATTATTGGAGGACCAAAAAAGCCGATGCCGATTAATCGGCCGATTTTAAAAAAATGTATTTGTAATAATGACAATTACAACAATACTGAATTAACACTTATTTTAACTTAATATAAAACATAAATAAAATCAATTTAGCCTCAAATAAATAATGAAACATGTTCAATTAGGTTTAAATAATGCAAAAACAAAGTGTTTAAGTTCCTTGCTCAGAACATGAGAACATATGAAAGCTGGTAGTTCCTTTTAACATGAGTCTTCAATATTCCCAGGTAAGAAGTTTAAGGTTGTCGTTATTATAGGAATTATAGGACTATTTCTCTCTATACCATTTGTATTTCATTAACCTTTGACTATTGGATGTTCTCATAGGCTCCTACCTGGGCTCGAACCAGGAACACAATGACAACAGCCACCCTCGAAGCAGCGTTATCCATGCAGAGCAAGGGGAACAACTACTAGAAGGCTCAGAGTGAGTGACGTTTGAAACGCTATTAGCGCGCGCTAACTAGCTAGCCATTTCACTTCGGTTACACCAGCCTCATCTCGGGAGTTGATAGGCTTGAAGTCATAAACAGCGCAATGATTGACGCACAACGAAGAGCTGCTGGCAAAACGCACGAAAGTGTTGTTTGAATGAATGTTTACGCGCCTGCTTCTGCCTACCACCGCTGAGTCAGATACTTAGATACTTGTATGCTTGTATGCTCAGTCAGATTATATGCAACGCAGGACACGCTAGATAATATCTAGTAATATCATCAACCATGTGTAGTTAACTAGTGGTTATGATTGATTGTTTTTTCTAAGATAAGTTTAATGCTAGCTAGCAACTTACCTTGTCTTACTGCATTCGCATAACAGGCAGTCTCCTTGTGGAGTGCAACGAGAGAGAGGCAGGTCGTTATTGCGTTGGACTAGTTAACTGTAAGGTTGCAAGATTGGATCCCCCGAGCTGACAAGCTGAAAATCTGTCGTTCTGCCCCTGAACAAGGCAGTTAACCCACCGTTCCTAGGCCGTCATTGAAAATATAAAGTGTTCTTAACTGACTTGCCTAGTTAAATAAAGGTATAAAATAAAAAATAATAAAAAATATATAAAAAATCGGCGCCCAAAAATACCGATTTCCAATTGTTATGAAAACTTGAAATCGGCCCTAATTAATTGGCCATTCCGATTAATCGGTCGACCTCTAGTATGGTAGTACGAATATTGAGAAATACCCTGTGCCTCTCTCTCTGTCTCCCTCTCTATCTCTATCTCTCTCTCTCTCTCTCGCTCTCTCTCTCTCTTTCTTTGTCTCTGTCTATCTCTCTCTGTCTCTGTCTCTCTCTCTCGCTCTCAGTTTCTCTCAATTCAATTGAATATACTTTATTGACATGAAAAGTAAACACTTCCATTGTCAAAGTAAACATATAGTGATGATGGTGAAAGACAAGACCATACTAGAATGTTGATAATGAAGCAAAAACAATGATAGTGGTACTCAGCAATTACAACAAATATGAATAAAGAATATGCAAATATGAATAATCACACTACACTTCTCACTGGCTGTCCCTCACCAAGTATGTATTTAAGTTTATCTTCATCATTTAGGTTTGCATTGACCATTTTTGTGAAGAATGTATTTGTTATGTCAGAATATTTGTCACAGTTAGACAGATAAAACAGCTCTGTCTCTATTTCTTTGTGGGTGCAGAATGAGCCCAGCCTGTCCTCTCTGTGACGATCGGTCTTTATGGCCTGTCCTCTCTGTGCAGCCAGGTTTGCCTGTGATGACCAGTTTTTATGGCCAGCCTGTCCTCTCTGTGCAGCCAGGTTTGCCTGTGATGACCGGTCTTTATGGCCAGCCTGTCCTCTCTGTGCAGCCAGGTTTGGCTGTGATGACCGGTCTTTATGGCCAGCCTGTCCTCTCTGTGCAGCCAGGTTTGCCTGTGATGACCGGTCTTTATGGCCAGCCTGTCCTCTCTGTGCAACCAGGTTTGCCTGTGATGACCGGTCTTTATGGCCAGCCTGTCCTCTCTGTGATAACTGGTCTTTTATGTACCAGCCTGTCCTCTCTGAGCAGCCTGGTTTGCCTGAGACAAGCAGTCTCTATGGCCAGGCTGTGACATGTCTCTATGGCCAGGCTGTGACATGTCTCTATGGCCAGGCTGTGACGTGTCTCTATGGCCAGCCTGTGCCGTGTCTCTATGTCCAGGCTGTGCCATGTCTCTATGGCCAGGCTGTGACATGTCTCTATGGCCAGGCTGTGACATGTCTCTATGGCCAGGTTGTGACATGTCTCTATGGCCAGGCTGTGACATGTCTCTATGGCCAGGCTGTGACATGTCTCTATGGCCAGGTTGTGACATGTCTCTATGGCCAGGCTGTGAGATGTCTCTATGGACAGGCTGTGACATGTCTCTATGGACAGGCTGTGACATGTCTCTATGGCCAGGCTGTGACATGTCTCTATGGACAGGCTGTGACATGTCTCTATGGCCAGGCTGTGACATGTCTCTATGGCCAGGCTGTGACATGTCTCTATGGCCAGGCTGTGACATGTTTCTATGGCCAGGCTGTTACATGTCTCTATGGCCAGGCTGTGACATGTCTCTATGGCCAGGCTGTGACATGTCTCTATGGCCAGGCTGTGACATGTCTCTATGGATAGGTTGTGACATGTCTCAATGGCCAGGCTGTGACATGTCTCTATGGCCAGGCTGTGACATGTCTCTATGGACAGGCTGTGACATGTCTCTATGGCCAGGCTGTGACATGTCTCTATGGCCAGGCTGTGACATGTCTCTATGGCCAGGTTGTGACATGTCTCTATGGCCAGGCTGTGACATGTCTCTATGGCCAGGCTGTGACATGTCTCTATGGACAGGCTGTGCTCACTGAGCCTGTACATAGTGTTTTCCTCAATTTTCTATCAGACACAGTGGTCAGATAGTCTGCCACCGTGTGCTGTCTGTTTAGAACCAATTAGCATTGACGTTTCTTTCCAGTAGGTGATATATATTTATTTTTGCATCGTGATAATTTGGCTGGGACAGATTTTATGAGTGCTGTCCTGAAGCTTTGTTGGGTTGGTAGTGATTAGTGAATTGAGCCTCAGGTCCAGCTGGCTGAGGGGACTCTTCTCTCTCTCTCTCTCTCTTTTACTCTCTCCTTGGTAAGAAAAGCCTGGAGGACCCTTGAAGCCTTGAATTATAAGAGAGGATAGATAATAAGCTTGTTTTTGTGTATGTGTGTTTATGTCTGATTTTGGATGGCTTTTCAGTGTGTGTACGTCCCTGTGCATGTATGTTTGTGTGTGTGTATGCGCTCAAGTCTGTGTGTCGACCTGTACGTCTTTCCTCAACGTTCCCCCACCTTGTACCTTTGTGTGTGTGTCTGTCAGAGACTGTGTGTGTGATGCAGAGGGCAGACTTACACATGCTTCTAATAACAGGTGCCATCAGCCAGAGAGGCACTATGATCTATCAGCCAGAGAGGCTCCATGATCTATCAGCCAGAGAGGCATCATGATCTATCATCTAGAGAGGCGTCATGATCTATCAGCCAGAGAGGCACCATGATCTATCAGCCAGAGAGGCACCATAATCTATCAGCCAGAGAGGTGCCATGATCTATCAGCCAGAGATGTGTCACGATCTATCAGCCAGAGAGGCGTCATGATCTTTCAGCCAGGGAGGCATCATGCTCTATCAGCCAGAGTGGCGCCATGATCTATCAGCCAGAGAGGCACCATGATTTATCAGCTAGAGTGACTCCATGATCTATCAGCCAGAGAGGCTCCATGATCTATCAGCCAGAGAGGCACCATGATCTATCAGCTAGAGTGACTCCATGATCTATCAGCCAGAGAGGCTCCATGATCTATCAGCCAGAGAGGCACCATGATCTATCAGCTAGAGTGACTCCATGATCTATCAGCTAGAGTGACTCCATGATCTATCAGCCAGAGAGGCTCCATGATCTTCACTCTTCACACATGGATGCATTCGAGTTACATGACCTACATAACATGTTATACGCTCTGCTGGCTCCCTGTGTTGCCATAATAGAGGAGAGCGGTGCATTACAGGTGCAGCTGCAGAACCCGGCACGTACAAACAACGACGTCACCAGGGGATGTGTGTATGCCTGTGCCCTGGCACAACCTGTTCCCTTCTCCCATACCTGCTGCACCATCAGTCCCCACAGGACTAGTGAAAGAGAAAGGGTAATGTTATCCATTATAAACTGGGTGGTTCGAGTCCTGAATGTTGATTGGCTGACAGACAGAAGTGATATATCAGGCCATGTACCATGGGTATGACGAAACATGTATTTTTACTGCTCTAGTTATGTTGATACCCAGTTTATAATAGCTTGGGGGTTCTTGGTATATGGCCAAGAACCCCCAAGCAATTATCCTGCCTGAGAACAGCCCTAGCCAAGGTATATTGGCCATATACCACACACCCTCGTGCCTTATTGCTGAATTCTAGCATTGAAACATTTCCAATATCCTTGTAGATAGCAACTAAGAATGCTAAGCATACCAATGATCTCTCCTTTTCTTGTGTCCATATGTCTCAACAACAACAAAAATGACACGAGTGTAGCCACATGTTATAAGTCAATGGTTTTGTTGGTTAGGTGAGTTTTGTTTGTGTCCTGCAACTTGATCCTCAGCATTCTTACCTGCTTACCCTTTTCGGGAGATGCTCATCTTTGGATGTGAGGCAGGGGATTGCTGTTGACTGTTAATTCTTCAAGAGAACTGAGCTGTGGTCACAAGATGGGCAAGTTATAATTGAATTGAAGTGAGCATTTGTGCAGCTATGTGTCACTAAACCCTGTGTGTGTGTTCTCTCTCTCTCTCTCTCTCTCTCTCTCTCTCTCTCTCTCTCTCTCTCTCTCTCTCTCTCTCTCTCTCTCTCTCTCTCTCTCTCTCTCTCTCTCTCTCTCTCTCTCTCTCTCTCTCTCTCTCTCTCTCTCTCTCTCTCTCTCTGTGTGTTGGTATAGAGAGGGAGTGAACCTTGACTGCTTTGACAAGCTCCTGACAGTGTCTCATAGGTATGTGTGTGTGTATGCCTACATCCATCCCTGTGTGTGTATTGGGGGGTCTGTGCTGAGTCTGACAGGGGGTCCCTGTGTGTGTCTCCCTAGGTGGCAGTGACTACATCTGGACAGAGGACGATTCCTTGACGGCGGGCTCTCACACACCATACACTCACTCACACACCATACACACACCATGCACTCACACACACCATGCACTCACACACCATGCACTCACACACCATGCACTCACACACCATGCACTCACACACACACCCTGTACTCACGCAGGGGAGAGAGAGATAGCAGGAAGGGACAGAATAGGGTAGAGGTTAGCACGCTACTCTTCTCCCTTGTGACTCAGAGTGAGAGGAAAGGAACCGCCTCACTACACCTCCCTAGCAATGCTACACTCAGACACAACAACAAGGTGCTACAGCCAATAGGTAAGAACTCCATTCTCCTTTCAAAGTAGCACCAAATGAGCATCGGCCATGACTATTATGATTATCCCAGATAGCACCAATGCTAAATTCCCCACAGTATTTTTCTTCAAATGAGCATGCGCCCCAACTGCTATTCCCTCTTTTAATTTTAGCACCAATGCTAACTCCCCTCTTTATTTGGTATCTAGGAATAGTGGATGCTGCGTGTGTTCTCCTACCGCCTGTCTTCCGCTGCCCTCGGCCTCACACACTCCAACCCCCAGTCAGTCAGGACTGAGCAGACGGCCGCACAGATTGCCTGTCTAATTAAATGAACCACTGATTTGGCTTTGTAACAACTGCAGCTCTCCCGATTCCCCCCCCCCCCCCCGAGAGCAACCTGGATCATCACCATTCTGACAAAATTAATATTTTAAGGTTGGGCGTCAAAAGAGAGGGGGGGGGGGGAAATGGATTGATGCCGGAGCTGCGTCAACAGTTAGCTCTCGGCGGTGTGGAGTCGTCCTAATGGGTCCCGTCATATTTTGACGGATGAGAATGTGTGTAAACACACAGCGTGGCATATCTATTAGGTCATGTTTTTTGGTGTGTGTGTGCATGTGTATGAATGTGTGTGTGTGTATGCGTAATAGTGTGTGTGTGGCCTCAAACCTGTGTGTCACAAACGAGACATCTGGGTACAGTTGTTTACTGAGGGACTTATGTGAAAAGTCTACTATATTGTGAAATATTCATTTTTCACTATCTTCCAGAAGGAAATACTGTCACTGTATTTCACTCTTGGCATTTCTGCTGGAGAAAATCATTTGGCCCCCAACCCACCTTTAAACATGTTAACTGTAAGAGCTGAGGAACCAGTGACCTTACTTCTGTTGTTTACCTCAGAGGGGGAGAGTGGTGTTCCTGCCTGGAAAAACAGAGGAGAGTGTCCTGCAGTGTCACCCTGTGTCCCTCCACCCCCACAGTGGCATGACAGCCACGCTGCTGGCTGCATGGGGTGGCACGTGAGAGAGTTGCCTGTGGCAGCCGTGTCCCCTCACCCTCGGCTGGGGTGTGTATACAAGGGTGAGGGGGGGACGATAATGCCAGCAAACTAGCCCCACCGAGCGTTCCGCTTTCCACCCTCCTTTCCCCTCTCCTCACAGCGGGGGCCCTCTTTACATATTCAAACTAATCCTCCCTGAATATATAGACTGTTTTTTATGTATAGAGAGACATCCAGGAACCCCAAAGGGCATCCCCAGCCCTCAGAAGAACACTTTTTTATTTTATTAGTGCTTTATGTAATTCTGACAGAAATATACAGTAAGTGTATGCGACGGGGGGGGGGGCTGTGCGCAAGCTGGCCTGCAGATTTAAGGTGACAGCTCCTCTGAGACAAATAACATTGAGGCAATCCTGCCTGAGCAAAAATAAAATATCTCTGACTGCACAACTCAAATGGATGGAGTAGAATTCATTATGCACATGGTTCCGTTCTAAAGCCCTCTGTGTAGATGTCTCATATGAATTTGTCTTTTATATCTATACCATATTACATTTCTTCTTTTTACAGGAGACAACAAAAATTCTCCAAGCATTAGGACGGAATAATGTAGGATACTGTAGGTCACATTTAGCATGTAGTCATTCCTAAGGGTTATTAATGGGCAATAATTGACATGACACACAAATCACTTGTTCCTATATCACAATATGTCTATAATGTAACATTTTACTATATATTGCTTTTTCATCTTACATCTTATTGCCCATTAACCCTTAGGAATGACTACATGCTAAATGTGACCTAGTATCAAAATTATTCAGTCCTGATGCTTAGTGAATGAAACGCCTGCAATGGCAGTATTTGTTTGACTTCTTTGAACGCTGAAAAACCGTCAGTTTCTTATCTGTCGCTGTCGGTTACGGGATTTGTATGACTGTTTAGGGAGAATTCCTTTGTTTATTTAAGCAATATTGACAGATGGTTAACTTTCACCTGAAGAGGTCGGTTTAATTCTGGCAGTGTCCTGGCTTAATGTTAATGTTGATGTTGAGTATAAATTGGGGTTAACATGCAAAGATAAGGAGCCTGGGGCAGTGGTCATGTTAGTCTAAGGCTTGGGCTGGTCCTCGAGGGCCCTCGAGGACCAGCCCAAGCCTTAGACTAACATGACCACTGCCCCAGGCTCCTTATCTTTGCATGTTAACCCCAATTTATACTCAACATTAATATAAACGAACACCTAAGAGAAAAGCAAGCCCTCCGAGAGGTGCCCTGAGCTATAGACACTTTCCATGTTAATACAGCAGTTTAGTGTGCATATTTGTATTGTTATTGGGGGGGGGTAGCGTTCCATGAATAAGCAAATAGCCGCTTGTATTGAACATATTGAATATTAATTTGCCTTAACCGTGTGGTTCCTGCACCTGTATCCTTCTGGTTTTGGTGTTAATGTACCCATCACTCTTCAGTCATGGCCCATCATGCATTGCAATTAAGGAAATTGATCGAACCATGTCTATCTGTAATATTTAACTGGAAGGCGTTCTACTACTGTACCTTCCATATTAACCATGGCAAGCTGGGAAATGGCACTAAATGTAGCACAGCAAGAATAGTTGGCATACTTTGTCAAAAGGATTGAAAAGGTGGTGAAGTGTGTTTTTTTAATTTATTTTTTAACAGTCATTATGTGTAAACAGATGTTTGCCAGCTGCCAACCCACAATGCAGCGCTCTCAACAACATGAGATTCCTGTAGGACCCTCATAACAAAACAACTTCAGAGATAGGCCTATAACATCTCCGTCTGAAGGAAACAAGATGGCTGACGATATTCATGTGGGCAAAGTCATTCTGTTCCATACTAAAACCACAGTAGGTTTATGTCTCACTGTTTCTTTTTCCTCCCAGGCTAACATTTAAGTGTCTATAGCCTGCAAAAAAGAGAAAAGATTGTAGGAACCAGCTGTGCGGTTCTACCATGCTGGCTAGGCTTCTGTAAAAGTCACATTAAAGATGCACAACTAAAGCTCCAACAGCTTGAATATTACCTCTCCGCAAATTATTTATGGTTTGGAAAAATGCTGATAAGCATCTAAACCACGTTCTAAATAAAAACATTAATTGTTTTTCTTTCACTTTTGATTTATTTTTCACTTGTGCACTTTAACCATTGTTGACATGAGTGTTCCTCACTCACAATCAATTTAATTAACTTAAAATAGCAATGTGCTGTTCTTGAGATATAACTAGGAGGATTGATTCCCATATAATTACAAATTGCCGCAAGTCCATGTGATGAGCAAAGAGAAGCAGAAAGATAGAGATGCCATTTCAATATCGGGCCTTCTCATTGGTGTAATATGCCATCAGACCCCCCATTTCCCAGAACCCTTTTTCTTGGCTCAGCGCTCCTTGTCCACAAATGACTCCTCGCTCGCCAATATTGACCTAACTCCAAATTCAGAATATGAAGAAGTTAACCTTTAAAAAACACATTGCAGGAACATTAATTGACAAACCTCCCCCTCGTATTTTATAAGTACTCGATGACTGCATGTTTGATTGCCGCGGAGAACGCATCATAGACTATGAGGTCATCGTAAGCTTTCAGAAATATGAATATGATTGATCTTCTCTTTGCTGTTCGGTGCCGGGGTAGGATACGTCCTTGGTCTTTGTATGTTGCATGAAGAGATGAATGCTTTCCCTGCCAGCCGTTTCGGCTTTGCGAGAAGACCATTTCCAAAGTGTAACCGTGTTTAATTATCCAAACGGATTATCACTAGTTTGATTAGATTTGTGGCATATGAAGTTTATGTCACACCCTGATCAGTTTCACCTGTCCTCATTATTGTCTCCACCCCCTCCAGGTGTAGCTTGTTTTCCCCAGTGTATTTATCCCTGTGTTTCCTGTCTCTCTGTGCCAGTTTATCTTTTATGTTGGCAAGTCAACCAGCGGTTTTCCCGTTCTCCTGCTTTTTGCATTCTCCTTTTTCAAGTCCTCCCGGTTTTGACCCTTTCCTGTTTCTGGACTTTGTACCCGCCTGCCTGACCATTCTGCCTGCCTTGACCACGAGCCTCTCTGCCACTCTGTACCTCCTGGACTCTGATCTGGTTTTGACCTTTTTGCCTGTCCACGAGCATTGTCTTGCCTACCCCTTTGGATTAATAAACATTGATCTGCCTCCTGTGTCTGCATTTGGGTCTCGACTTGTGCCTTGATAGTTTACTTGATACTGTGTTAACTCTTTCTGCACAATCTTTTTTGCAGTTCCCATGCTTAAATATTTTATAACTGCAAATTACTGCAAAAACATTACAAAAATTGTAGTGAACTTGTTCTCACCAACATGTAGTTGTTGAAATAATTTCAACACTTCAATTTGTCTGACAGTTTGTTTCTTGTCTGCAGTTTGTCCCTGAAGGTGATTGGGGACATGAAGGGGGCAGAGCCTCCTCTCAACACAAGGCCTCGCCCAGGTCATCAGAGGAGAACCAGGAAGACGAAGCCACAAGCTCTACCCTCTAACTCAGGGAGAGGAAGAGGAGGAAGCCTCTTTGGTGTGAGTCCAACACTCTTCCTCTGTACACAACTAAAAAGACAATTATCACCTGAACTGGCCACAGCAACTGAAGGGACAGGGATTATAGACAGACCTCAGTGATGGACAGTGACTGATACATGTGGGATGTGTTGTGAATACACTCAAGCATACTCGCAGAACAGTTGAAACTCTGCCTGACGATTCGCATACTGATGATACAGGAAGGATGCTTGTCCCTTTTGTGATGCATCGTTTAGTAACATGGTCACATCATAGTAACATGGTTCCATTGGGCGGTGTGGTTTACATGATCACCCGTAGAGCACAGTCAGAATCAGGAGGCATAAACAGGCTGCCTATGCAGATAGAGCTATTTATTATCCAATAAAGAAAGAGACTTAATGATTCTGTGGGGCAAATTAATGAGGGTCATCAGGTCTTCATTGCTGCCCTAAAACAATGAAAAATTACAATTCTTAAAGTTACTAATCAGGGCCCAAGTGATAAAATATCAATATTGGCCCCACATTAAGCTGGATGATATTCGGTCCCTGGTTGGTTTGTCTGGTGGCCGGTGCTTGACGTGCTGAAGTTGGCCACAAATCAGCCAGTAATGGCGGTCTACTCATACACAATGATTCATTAAAGGTTGTGAGCTTATTAACATGTGTCGGTGGCTCGTGGCGTGCGAGATGAAAGCGGTTGGCACGTGGCTGGGATGTAAAGGTTTTATAGATGACCTATCATACTAAACCACACAGGCCCCAATATCAGATCTTAATAACCTGTCATTTTCATTTATGATCATTCCTCTATATGGTTGGCTATTATCGCACCCTCAACTTGTTGTTGAACCGTCCGAGGCCTTTTGGGACACTGAACCCAGCCGGGTCCTTTTGGGACACTGAACCCCGCCGGGGCCTTTTGAGACACTGAACCTAGCCGGGTCCTTTTGAGACACTGAACCCGGCCGGGTCCTTTTGGGACACTGAACCCGGCCGGGTCCTTTTGGGACAGAGAAACCGGCCTGGGTGCTCATTATACCTTTGTTTTGGCCTTGAAGTTGCTCCAAACCTCTATGAACCATCATAGCCATAGCCTGAGGCCGCTGTACGCACCATGCAGCAGACAGAAAGACAGACAGACAAGCAGCCAGCTAGTGTTATCTCTTCTGTGATCCACCCCAGAAGCTGTTAGACCTTAGCTTATCAAACCCCTCCTCTCAGAAAGAAAGATATCTGGGCCAGATGAACAGTACATAGAGAATCATTTGCAGTGTTCGGTGAAAACAGTATGAATAGCTGGAAAAGTCTGTATGAATGAAGGTGTTGTGTTTGGAGTAAACCACTCCAAACAGTATGGTGTTGACAGAAAGATGGATACCCCCACACTGTTTTCTTGTGCAATGTTTTGACCCTGAGGTCTTCATCAGTCTTTGCTGTATAGTGTTCTAGTCTAGAGTACAGCAGGCTACAGAAGAGGCTAGAGTTAATGTACAATCTAATCCTCGCTGTGTGATCCGTCCACTGTCCTCCTATAGCCTCTTTGTTCCCTCGTTTCCTGCCCCTGACATTACCCAGAAGCCTGTGGAGCTAATCTGCTCCAATTAGAGATCACTCCATTAAGAGTGACAGCGTCACACCCACCAATTCAATCAACTCCTCTAGTAAACGCTGAGCAGAGCTCCCTGTCACTGTCTGTCACTCAGGGACCATGAAGACCCATTCTCACAAACACACATGCACACATGTACGCACACACTTGAGCACGCCGGCACACAGATGAGAGTGGGGGGGGGGGGGGGGTTGTTGCAGTGTTGTATGTAAAATACGATAGGTGTTGTATGTCAAAGTATTGCTTCCATTCCTCTCCTCTCCCCAACCTGGGCTTGAACCAGAGACACTCTGCACACATTGACAACAGTCACCCACGAAGCATCTTTACCTATCACACTACAAAAGCAACAGCTTTTTTATCTGTCTGGTCTGGCTTGGTCCTCATCTGTCTGGTCTGGCTTGGTCCTCATCTGTCTGGTCTGGCTTGGTCCCTATCTGTCTGGTCTGGCTTTGTCCCTATCTGTCTGGTCTGGCTTGGTCCCTCATCTGTCTGGTCTGGCTTGGTCCCTATCTGTCTGGTCTGGCTTGGTCCCTATCTGTCTGGTCTGGCTTTGTCCCTATCTGTCTGGTCTGGCTTGGTCCCTATCTGTCTGGTCTGGGGTGTTCCTCATCTGTCTGGTCTGACTTGGTCCCTATCTGTCTGGTCTGGCTTGGTCCGTATCGGTCTGGTCTGGGGTGTTCCTCATCTGTCTGGTCCGGCTTGGTCCCTATCTGTCTGGTCTGGAGTGTTCCTCATCTGTCTGGTCTGGCTTGGTCCCTATCTGTCTTGTCTGGCTTTGTCCCTATCTGTCTGGCTTTGTCCCTATCTGTCTGGTCTGGCGTGGTCCCTATCTGTCTGGTCTGGCGTGTTCCTCATCTGTCTGGTCTGGCTTGGTCCGTATCGGTCTGGCTTGGTCCTCATCTGTCTGGTCTGGCGTGTTCCTCATCTGTCTGGTCTGGCTTGGTCCCTATCTGTCTGGTCTGGCTTGGTCCGTATCGGTCTGGCTTGGTCCCTATCTGTCTGGTCTGGCTTTGTCCCTCATCTGTCTGGTCTGGCTTGGTCCCTCATCTGTCTGGTCTGGCTTGGTCCCTATCTGTCTGGTCTGGCTTGGTCCTCATCTGTCTGGTCTGGCTTGGTCCTCATCTGTCTGGTCTGGCTTGGTCCCTCATCTGTCTGGTCTGGCTTGTTCCTCATCTGTCTGGTCTGGCTTGGTCCTCATCTGTCTGGTCTGGCTTGGTCCCTCATCTGTCTGGTCTGGCTTGGTCCCTCATCTGTCTGGTCTGGCTTGGTCCCTCATCTGTCTGGTCTGGCTTTGTCCCTCATCTGTCTGGTCTGGCTTGGTCCCTCATCTGTCTGGTCTGGCTTGGTCCCTATCTGTCTGGTCTGGCTTGGTCCTCATCTGTCTGGTCTGGCTTGGTCCTCATCTGTCTGGTCTGGCTTGGTCCCTATCTGTCTGGTCTGGCATGTTCCTCATCTGTCTGGTCTGGCTTGGTACTCATCTGTCTGGTCTGGCTTGGTCCCTCATCTGTCTGGTCTGGCTTGGTCCCTATCTGTCTGGTCTGGATTGTTCCTCATCTGTCTGGTCTGGCTTGGTCCCTCATCTGTCTGGTCTGGCTTGGTCCCTATCTGTCTGGTCTGGATTGTTCCTCATCTGTCTGGTCTGGCTTGGTCCCTATCTGTCTGGTCTGGCTTGGTCCCTATTTGTCTGACAGTCGTTTTGGGTCTCAGGTATACCTAAGTGGTAGAGGTGTATACACAGATTTTTACTGTGAATTTAAACAACATATCTGGACGACATGTCAATTCAGATGAATTTAGATATTTATTTGATCAGTATCTAAAGAAGTGCTTGTGGTATTATGTCAATATTGTATTCATGATATTGTTCTGTAATGCTGGACAGCACTTAATAGAGTGCATACTGTACGATTGGTTTGAACATTATGTATTGCAATTGTACTGTTCATGGACATTTCAACTATGCACATCCATACATCAAAGAATGATATTGTATTTGTCTATATATGTGTTTTAGTTCATACATAGTATTTTCTATGTACTCTTTTCTCCCCCAACAGGTCTGTTTTTCCCTTCTCTTCCATTTGTTGACGTTTGTTAGTTCGGGATGCTGAGCAGTATTCACACATACGCAATTCATCAACAAAGTCATATGCCCTGTGGAATATTCCTCACCAGAGGACAAAGGTATTCCGACGGTTCAAGTATTTGATTGCTAATGACAAACACTATTTCACCACAATTTACATTTCAAATCGATCCCTAGGAGCAATTATGTTTTGAGGGGGGGGGGGGGGAAGAGAAAAAGATGCCCTCAGGTCTGTGCTGCTTCACATTTGCTGATGTAAGTTAAAAGAAAGGCTTTCTGCAGAGCTATCATAAAGGAACTGGAACTTTCTGAAGTAGGCTGGTACATCTGCATATTCCTAAAACCTGGGGATGTTGCTCGTGGAGGGGGGGAGAGAAGAAAAAACATAAAAAGAAATAACACTTTGTCTAATTCTATATTTATGTACCCCTCAGCTTGTGTTATTCGCATAAAACAGTTTGTGTTCAGAAGTGCTGCGGTGATCGTTACTGTGCACGGTAGACACAGGGCGACTCTGCAGGCTGTGTTGCTGGGCTGCCGTGCGCTCCATTCATTTGAAAGTGGTCCAACTAAATAAAAGGAATTCAAATGTATACTTGACTGTCAAAGAGGTGTTTCTGATGAGTTCTCTCTCTCTCTCTCTCTCTCTCTCTCTATGACATTCTAGCACCATGTTAATTTGTCCATTTACTTCATATTCACAATAGTATTACATGCTGAGGTCCGAGGAGTAACTGAGGTCATTAGAGCATTTTATTCATATAAGTCTCTATAAAAATGTTACATTTATATACAGCTAGGTCATTCTAAAATCCACTGTAACACAAACGCATATCCAGCTGTCACGCCCTGACCTTAGTTCCTTTTTTATGTCTCTATTTTGGTTTGGTCAGGGCGTGAGTTGGGGTGGGCATTCTATGTTTTGTTCTATGTTTTGTATTTCTAGGTGTTTGGCCTGGTGTGGTTCTCAGAGGCAGCTGTCTATCGTTGTCTCTGATTGAGAACCATACTTAGGTAGCCTCATTCCCACCTGTGCTTGGTGGGTAGTTGTTTCCTGTTGTGTGTCTGCACCAGCCAGAACTGTTTCGGTCGTTATTCTTTGTTATTTTTGTTATTTCAGTGTTCATTTAATAAATATGGACACGTACCACGCTGCACCTTGGTCCTCTCCTTCCAACAGCCGTTACACCAGTGGAGGCTGCTGAGGGGAGGACGGCTCATAATAATGGATGGAACGGCGCACATGACATGGCATCAAACACATAGAAACCATGTGTTTTATACCGTTCCAAGAACTCCGCTCCAGGAATTACCACGAACCCGTCCTCCCCAATTAAGGTGCCACCAACCTCCTGTGCTTTTGGCACATACCAGTATTTTCTGTGGAATAAAATGGCCAACTCAAAAGGTTAGTTCACAATCACATTGGGTCATTAAAGACAGAGCATTTCTACTGTGGAAATGTACAGTTAGGCCCTCTCTAAGATCTGCCTTAACACAAAAGCATATCAGACACCATTCTGGGGATTACAGACCATTCTGGGGATTACAGTTCCTCACCACATGACTACTGTTATACAGACCATTCTAGTGATTACAGTTCCTCACCACATGACTACTGTTATACAGACCATTCTAGTGATTACAGTTCCTCACCACATGACTACTGTTATACAGACCATTCTGGGGATTACAGACCATTCTGGGGATTACAGACCATTCTGGGGATTACAGACCATTCTGGGGATTACAGACCATTCTCATGTCATGTGTCATTGCCCACGTAGCATTATTTAATTTAAAACAGAAATAGATCATATGGTGCTGATGTCTGTCATATGGTGAAACAACAGAACATAGAGCATAGAAAAAGAGTGAGTAGAATGTGCTGTAGATCCCTGCCAGCTCATTGTAATCACACATTCTACTGCACTTGCACTGACCCTTGGTAGCAACTCTCTGGTGCTTTAGTAAGCCATGCAAAATACAGGATGCAAGGAGGTCAACATCATGCCATATTTCTGAGAGTACCAAACATCTGGATGAAGCAGGTTTTTTTTCTAACTGTGGCCGAGGCAGATGTCCTGCTCACAGGAAAATAATTTGCTAAGGACTGAAAAATATATATATATATGAATATGCAAATCGTGGAACCTTGTAATGACTAGGAAATGTTCTCTCCATCTTTCATTATGCAGAGGTCATTGCTTAATGCAGACAGCTGGGATCGACCAGCTCTCGCTCCTTTTCTCCCCATGTCCCCCCTGTCATCTCACAGCAACTTGAACAAAACTGCAGCCTGGCACGAAACACACGGCCAGGGATAGGCTTGCCACACACACACACAGCTCGCATGCCACCCACACACACAGCTCGCATGCCACACACACACACACACACACACACACACACACACACACACACACACACACACACACACACACACACACACACACACAATTGCACACCACACGTGAGAGGAGAGGGGGGGGGTCACGTGACTCAACATACTTGGCTTGTAAGAGATGCATCTCTCCTGTCATTCTGTGTGTGAATTCTAGGATGTGTGCACATAAACCACACACACCATCCCTTTTTGTTTGTATTCCTTTTGATCAACTCTCATCCATCCCTGCTCCTCTCTCTCACTCTGCTGAGAGGAGCTGTTGAGCTCTGTCTCTAGTGTACATACATCTGTACTGAAGGCTAGCTGGCAGCCACCCTGCATTACTCAGACTAGCGTTAATCATTATGCATAACATCGTCTCCTCTACAGATAATCCCATGGTTTGAATGCAAAAATGTAATGAACTTCTCGGTTCATCGTATCTGACATTTGCTTAATTAATGGGTGCATTTAAAGTACATAGGCCCCGGTCATTGATTTATATGCATGATTTGCACATACAGCTGTTAGTTCCTGTAGGAAAGTCATCACTCAAAATGGACACGTTTCTACTGATACTGCGGGGTAATGAGAGACTGTTCACCGCAGTAGCAGCCTGTGGGGAGGAGAAACAACCCAATTTGGTATAATCTTTTCTTCTTGGGAAACAGCTAGATAACACCAGTATCTTTATTGTCACGTTATTCAACTGGACGGTGGAGTTATAATGAATCCGGTGTATCTCAGCCACAGTTTTTTTCGTAAAGCATTTTCTTTCCCCTCTTTCTCGACAATGATGTTAAATGACCGACTTGTAAGGAGGCTGTATTTTCATTAGACGGTGCAGTGGAATGTCGAAACTTGGACCGAATGCCCATTAGTCGAGCAATTGAAAACACTCACGCTAGCTAATGCTACCTCCGCGGTTTGGCTGTCACCCTGTATTTATCAGCCGCTGCTCAGCAAAGGCAGCTTACATTTTTCAACTGCCAGGCCTGAGTGAACGAGAGACAAGGATCAAGAAAGAAAGGGAAGAAGCTGGCATGAATAAAAGCGACACAGCACAGCTCGACGTGATATACAATACTAGTCTTGATGATGTCCCCCTCACACATTCTCCATTACTGTGCCTTCAGAAAGTATTCACACCCCTTGACTGTTTCCACATTTTGTTGCGTTACAGCTTGAATTTAAATGGCTTACAGTGAGATGTTGTGTCACTTGCACAATGCCCCAAAATGTCAAAGTGGAATTATATTTTCCCCAATTTTTCCAAATTAATACAAAATAAAAAGTTTAAATGTCTTGAGCAAGTAATTATTCAACCCCTTTGTTATGGCAAGTCTAAATAAGTTCAGGAGTAAAAATGTGCTTAACAAGTCACATAATAAGTTGCATGGACTCGCTCTGTGTGCAATAATAGTGTTTAACATGATTTTTTACTGAATACCTCATCTCTGTACCCCACACATACAATTAGCTGTAAGGTCCCTTAGTCGAGCAGAGAATTTCAAACACAGATTCAACCACAAAGACCAAGGAGATTTTCCAATTTCTCGCAAAGAAGGGCACCTATTGTTAGATGGGTAAAAAAAAAGGGTGACACTGAATATCCCTTTGAGCATGGTGAAGTTATTAATTACACTTTGGATGGTGTATCAATACACTCAGTCCCTACAAAGATACAGACATCCTTCCTAACTCGTCCTAAAAAAAATTGTCCATTTAAAATAACATCAAATTGATCAGAAATACAGTGTAGACATTATTAATGTTGTAAATGACTATTGTAGCTTGAAATGGCAGATTTTTTAATGGAATATCTACATAGGCGTACAGAGGCCTATTATCAGAAACCATCACTCCTGTGTTCCAATGGCGCATTTTGTTAGCTAATCCAAGTTTATCATTTTAAAAGGCTAATTGATCATTAGAAAATCCTTTTGCAATTATGTTAGCACAGCTGAAAACTTGTGCTGATTAAAGAAGCAAAATAGCTGGCCTTCTTTAGACTAGTTGATATCTGGAGCATCAGCATTTGTGGGTTCAATTACAGGCTCAAAATGGCCAGAAACAAAGGACTTTCTTCTGAAACTCGTCAGTCTATTATTGTTCGGAGAAATTAATGCTATTCCATGTGAGAAATTGCCAAGAAACTGAAGATCTTATGCAACGCTGTGTACTACTCCCTTCACAGAACAGCGCAAACTGGCTCCAACCAGAATAGAAAGAGGAGTGGGAGGCCCCGGTGCACAACTGAGCAAGAGGACAAGTACATTAGCGTGTCTAGTTTGAGAAACAGCATCCCGGAGTCCCGCCTCTTCACTGTTGACGTTGAGAATGGTGTTTTGCAGGTACTATTTAATGAAGTGTCACGATCGTTGTTAGGTGAATGAGTGGACCAAGGCGCAGCGTGAGAGAAATACATCTTCCTTTTATTTGACGAAGACGTAACACGAAACGAAACAATCTTACAAAACAATAAACGACCGTGAAGCTGTAAACGAAAGTGCACACACAAGCTACTAACGTTCAACATAGACAATTACCCACGAAATACCCAATGAATATGGCTGCCTAAATATAGCTCTCAATCAGAGACAAATGAACAACAGCTGCCTCTAATTGAGAACCAATCTAGGCAGCCATAGACATACAAACACCTACACAAGACACTGCCCCATTTAACATACAAAACCCCTAGACAGTACAAAAAACACATACATTCCCCATGTCACACCCTGACCTAACTAAAAATAAGAAAGAAAACAAAGATAACTAAGGCCAGGGCGTGACAGTACCCCCCCCCCCCCAAAGGTGCGGACTCCGGCCGCAAACCTGACACAGAAGGGGAGGGTCCGGGTGGGCCTTCTCATGGCGGCGGCTCAGGTGCGGGACGTGGACCCCACTCCACCATAGTCAATACCTGCTTTGATGGCGCCTCTGGAACGGCGAGTCCCGGACTGAATACCATCCTAGATGGCGCCACTGGACGGAGGGGCAGCTCCGGACTGAGGGGCAGCTCCGGACTGAGGGGCAGCTCCGGACTGAGGGGCAGCCCTGGACTGAGGGGCAGATCCTGGCTGGCGGGCGGCTCCTGGCTGGGGGGCGGCTCCGGCAGATCCTGGCTGGCGAGCGGTCCGGCAGATCCTGGCTGGCGGGCGGCTCCGGCAGATCCTGGCTGGCGGGCGGCTCCGGCAGATCCTGGCTGGCGGGCGGCTCCGGCAGGTCATGGCTGGCTGACGGCTCCGGCTGGTCATGGCTGGCTGACGGCTCCGGCTGGTCCTGTCTGGCGGGCGGCTCCGGCTGCTCCTGTCTGGCGGGCGGCTCCGGCTGCTCCTGTCTGGCGGGCGGCTCCGGCTGCTCCTGTCTGGCGGGCGGCTCCGGCTGCTCCTGTCTGGCGGGCGGCTCCGGCTGCTCCTGTCTGGCGGGCGGCTCCGGCTGCTCCTGTCTGGCGGGCGGCTCTGGCTGCTCCTGTCTGGCGGGCGGCTCTGGCTGCTCCTGTCTGGCGGGCGGCTCTGGCTGCTCCTGTCTGGCGGGCGGCTCTGGCTGCTCCTGACTGGCGGGCGGCTCTGGCTGCTCCTGACTGACGGACGGCTCTAGCGGCTCAGGACAGACGGGCGGCTTTGAAGGCTCAGGACAGACGGGCGGCTTTGAAGCCTCAGGACAGACGGGCGGCTCAGGCGGCTCTGGGCAGACGGGCAGCGCAGGCGGCGCTTGGCAGACGGACAGCTCAGACGGCGTTGGGCAGGCGGGCAGTGCAGGCGACGCTGGGCAGACGGACAGCGCAGACGGCTCTGGGCAGGCAGCTAGCTCAGATAGCGCTGGGCAGACGGCAAACTCTGGCCGGCTGAGGAGCACAGTAGGCCTGGTGCGTGGTACCGGAACTGGAGGTACCGGGCTAAGGACACGCACGCGCAGGCTAGTGCGGGGAGCAGCAACAGGACGCACAGGACTCTGGAGACGCACAGGAGGCTTGGTGCGTGGTGTTGGCACTGGTGGTACTGGGCTGGAGACACGCACCATAGGACGAGTGTGTGGAGGAGGAACAGGGCTCTGGAGACACACTGGAAGCCTGGTGCGTGGTGTAGGCACTGGTGGTACTGGGCTGGGGCGGGGAGGTAGCGCCGGATATACCGGACCGTGCAGGCGTACTGGCTCCCTTGAGCACTGAGCCTGCCCAACCTTACCTGGTTGAATGCTCCCCGTAGCCCGACCAGTGTGGGGAGGTGGAATAACCCGCACTGGGCTGTGTTGGCGAACCGGGGACACCGGGGACACCATGCGTAAGGCTGGTGCCATGTATGCCGGCCCGAGGAGACGCACTGGATACCTCTTACCTTAAAAATAAAAATAAGAAAGAAAACAAAGATAACTAAGGCCAGGGCGTGACATGAAGCTGCCAGTTGAGGACTCAAACTAGTCTCTGAATGTCCGTAACTGGCTTAGTCAATAGAGACTAAATGTATAGAATTGCAGGAAATGAACTGTAAAACGTAAATTGTTTCTATACGCTGTCACAAGGAGGGGCACTAAATTGTTTTGCTCTCAAGGTGGAGGGGACCCACGAGCCACTGCAGCCCCTCATGATGACTTCCGTTTTTTTTGCGGCCCCCACCCCCATCAAAGTTGTCACTAAGGTAATACTGCAAAAAAATGTGGCAAAGCAATAACTCTTTGTCTTGAATACAGTGTTCTGTTTAGGGAAAATCCAATACAACACATTACTGAGTATCACTCTCCTTTTCAGGCATTGTAGTGCCAGCATCATGCTATGGGTATGCTTGTAATTGTTAAGGACTGAGTTTTTCAGGATACAAAATAAACGTAATGGAGTAAAGCACAGGCAAAATCCTAGAGTAAACCTGGTTCAGTCGGCTTTCCACCAGACACTGGGAGATGACTTCACCTTTCAGCAGGACAATAACCTACAGCTCAATGCCAAAACTACAATGAATTTGCTAACCAAGAAGACAGGTTATGTTCCAGAGTGGCCAAGTTACAGTTTAGACTTAAATCTACTTGAAAGCCTATGGCAAGACCTGAACATATTTGTCTAGCAATGATCAACAACCAATGTGACGGAGCTTGAATAATTTTGAAAAGAATAATGGGCAAATATTGCACAATACAGGTGTGTAAAGCTCTTAGAGACTTACCCAGAAAGACTCACAGCTGTAATCGCTGCCAAATGTGCTTCTACAAAGTATTGACTCAGGGGTGTGAATACTTATGTTAGTGCGATATATCTGTATTTAATTTTCCCAAAATTTGCAAAAATGTATAATAATATGTTTTAACTTTTTCATTATGAGGTATTGTGTGTAGATGGGTGAGGAAAAAAAGTATATTTAATCCATTTTGAATTCAGACTGTAACACAACAAAATGTTGAATAATTCTAGGGATATGACTACTTCTAAAGGCTCTAGAGGTAGTAGTATATTACTGTAATGCTTGGTCCAGTGGTGTAAGGCCATCGTTATCAGTAGATGTCGTGGCAAGGTTTTTCGGGCCGCTGGCCTCTAAGCATTATTTGGAGTTGGGACGGAGAAAACCTTGGTAGAGCTTGGATCAATCTCTCACCTGGGGAATGACTGCAGCATATTCTTATCACCAACCTATTGATTTTTCCATGCACAAGCCCCTTATGTGCAAGAGGTGTTTTCATGTGCACGGCGCAAAGGGGAACGCTGCCTGCAGCACGCACACACACACACACACACACACACACACACACACACACACACACACACACACACACACACACACACACACACACGCATATTCATTTCTGTAGACACCCATAGGCATATACGCACAAAATGCACTCATCAGCATATTTAGTGACTTTCCCATACATACATACATACATACATACATACATACATACATACATACATACATACATACATACATACATACATACATACATACATACATACATACAGTTGAAGTCAGAAGTTTACATCCACCTTACACATTTAAACTCAGTTTTTCACAATTCCTGACATTTATTCCTAGTAAAAATTCCCTATTTTAGGTCAGTTAGGATCACCACTTTATTTTAAGACTGTCAAATGTCAGATTAATAGTAGAGAGAATGATTTATTTCAGCTTTTATTTCTTTCATCACATTCCATGTTTCACCCTCGACAACCACTGTGATTATTATTATTTGACCCTGCTAGTCATCTAAGAACATTTGAACATCTTGGCCATGTTCTGTTATAATCTCCACCCGGCACAGCCAGAAGAGGACTGGTCACCCCTCAGAGCCTAGTTCCTCTCTAGGTTTCTTCCTAGGTTCTGGTCTTTCTAGGGAGTTTTTCCTAGCCACTGTGCTTCTACACCTGCAATGCTTGCTGTTTGGGGTTTAAGGCTGGGTTTCTGTACAGCACTTTGTGACGTCAGCTGATGTAAGAAGGGCTTTATAAATACATTTGATTTGATTTTAAATAAATAAATTGAATTTGATTCCCAGTGGGTCAGAAGTTTACATACACTCAATTAGTATTTGGTAGCATTGCCTTTAAATTATTTAATTTGGGTCAAACGTTTCAGGTAGCCTTCCACAAGCTTCGCACAATAAGTTGGGTGAATTTTGGCCCATTCCTCCTGACAGAGCTGGTGTAACGGAGTCAGGTTTGTAGGCCTTCTTGCTCGCACACGGTTTTTCAGTTCTGCCCACAAATTTTCCCATGATGTCAAGCAAAGAAGCATTGAGTTTGAAGGTAGGCCTTGAAATACATCCACAGGTACATCTCAAATGATGTCAATTAATCTGTCAGGACTTTGTTGTCCTTAACCACAACTTTGGAAGTATGCTTGGGGTCATTATCCATTTGGAAGACCCATTTGTGACCAAGCTTTAACTTCCTGACTGATGTCTTGAGATGTTGCTTCAATATATCCACATAATTGTCCTTCCTCATGATGCCATCTATTTTGTGGAGTGCAGCAGTCCCTCCTGCCGCAAAGCACCCCCACAACATGATGCTGCCACCCCCGTGCTTCACGGTTGGGATGGTGTTCTTCGGCTTGCAAGCCTCCCCCTTTTTCCTACAAAACATAACAATGGTCATTATGGCCAAACAGTTCTATTTTTGTTTCATCAGACCAGAGGACATTTCTCCAAAAAGTATTATCTTTGTCCCCATGTGCAGTTGCAAACCGTAGTCTGGCTTTTTTATGGCGGTTTTGGAGCAGTGGCTTCTTCCTTGCTGAGCGGCCTTGACATAGGACTCGTTTTTACTGTGGATATAAATACTTTTGTACCTGTTTCCTCCAGCATCTTCACAAGGTCCTTTGCTGTTGTTCTGGGATTGATTTGCACTTTTCGCACCAAAGTACATTCATCTCTAGGAGACAGAACGTGTCTCCTTCCTGAGCGGTATGACGGCTGCGTGGTCCCATGGTGTTTATACTTGCATATTATTGTTTGTATAGGCGTTTGGAAATTGCTCCCAAGGATGAACCAGACTTGTGGAGGTCTTGGCTGATTTCTTTTGATTTTCCCATGATGTCAAGCAAAGAGGCACTGAGTTTGAAGGTAGGCCTTGAAATACATCCACAGGTACACCTCCAATTGACTCAAATGATGTCAATTAGACTTTCAGAAGCTTCTGAAGCCATGACACCATTTTCTGGAATTTTCCAAGCTGTTTAAAGGCACAGTCAACTTAGTGTATGTAAACTTCTGACCCACTGGAATTGTGATACAGTGAATTATAAGTGAAATAATCTGTCTGTAAACAATTGTTGGAAAAATTACTTGTGTCATGCACAAAGTCGATGTCCTAACCGACTTGCCAAAACTATACTTTGTTAACAAGAAATTTGTGGAGTGGTTGAAAAACTAGTTTTAATGACTCCAACCTATGTTGGAGCATGTAAACTTTCGACTTCAACTGTACACACACACACACACACACACACACACACACACACACGTTCTCTCCTTAGACCTTCCTAGCTAACCTTGTTAAAGCAGTGGGGCCAACTGTTTCGCTCTCTTTATTAAATACACTAATCATTAAGGACTGAGGTTCTACCCTAATCATTAAGAACTGAGGTTCTACCCTAATCAATAAGGACTGAGGTGGTACAATAATCAATAGGGACTGAGGTGCTACCCTAATCAATAGGGACTGAGGTGGTACACTAATCAATAGGGACTGAGGTGGTACACTAAACAATAAGTACTGAGGTGCTACCCAAACCAATAAGATCTGAGGTGATCCGGGGCCCCTCCCCAGTCCCTGCACCGTACCTCCATGCATCATCATGGGGGCCACATTAAGACCAGTGGATATGATTGCTTTGGTCTGTGTCACTTTGATTCAGAACTGATTCCATAACCAGCATAGACAGGAGAGGGTGATATGTATTTAAATAATGTATTCGTTTTGCAGAGCAACGTCCACAATGCCTCGCAACATATGAAATGTAATAACTTATCATTGCGTCTGTGTGTTCCATGGAGATGCCGGTCTGGAATTGAGTGTATTTGAATGCAAATCTTGCTGTGTAACTTTTGATGTAGTCAGACGTTGAATGGTAGGCATGCTATCATGTATTGATAAGAAGAGAGGTAATATAATCATAGATGTAACCATTTATGTTATCAAAACACTGGAAAACACATTCAGTTCAGCTTGATTCAGCTGTGGCACTGGCGCGGGGAAACAAAAGGAAAAAATAAACGATTGCTCTGGAATTTGTCAAAAGCCAATGATCATTCTCACATCAGAGAGACCCAATCAATATCACATTACTTTGAGTAGAGTATAGACAAGACTCATCAAATTGATTATTTGTGATGCTACAATGACAGTTTCATTTGCTCGCCAACAAAAACATTGACAACAACCGCTGTTTAATTACCTGACCTGCGTGGCACGAAGGGAAAAAACACAACAAACAAGATAAATGCATATTTATTTGACTAAAAATAACGCCTTGGACGTAAAGAGAAATGAGGAATGACATGTCATATTTGTACTTACATTTCAGAAATATATTTCCAAAGGCCTGGAAAAGGAGAATTCATCATTAAGTTTGTGTGGGCCACAATGTTACGTTAGGGATTATTCCATTTCCTAATGCATTGTACATGTCACTATGGTTTGTGACGCATACCTTCACGACCCCTTGAGAGGGAATGTGTGGGGAGTACATTACTGGGTGGCAAAAGATGGATACCAGAGTTTGAGGCCTCAAATCATGAAACTAGTTAAGACATAAAACTTATCCTAATCCTAACCATGCCACAGCATTTCTTTAACAAAGACTGTCTCCCTAAATATGACTATTCTTAACCACTACTTTTCCTTCTAGGACTTTTCCGTTTGCGAAGGACGGCTCCTGGTTCCTAATGGCTGAAAGTCTTCAACACAGAGTCATCTAGAGAGACGAGGCACAGGGCCTCCTTAGATGATTAAAAAGTTATTTTCAGAACTGTCCTCCTAGGATTTAAAAAAAAAACATTTTGTTGAAAATATTAAATTGCTCCAATCAATCCTGCTCGTGGTGCAGTTTGTACTGCTGTTCGCATGGTGTGTAGATATTTGTCATCGTTTTCCTCTGGCGCTTTTCCAACTGCCCTGATCAACAATTAATGGTTGAGATGTCTTCTCTGTTACCTATGGCGGATTAGGCAGATGCAGCTTTGCAAAAACTAGGGAATGGAACTGAACAGGAAAAAAAGGTCTCAATGTTGAATATTCTCCAGGTGCTGTATATGTCACAAATAATATTAACACATCTCTATTAACCACTGCTACAACTACTAATGCAACTAATACAAACTACTGCTACAACTACTAATGCAACTAATACAAACTACTGCTACAACTACTAATGCAACTAATACAAACTACTGCTACAACTACTAATGCAACTAATACAAACCACTGCTACAACTACTAATGCAACTAATACAAACTACTGCTACAACTACTAATACAACTAATACAAACTACTGCTACAACTACTAATACAATTAATACAAACTACTGCTACAACTACTAATACAACTAATACAAACTACTGCTACAACTACTAATGCAACTAATACAAACCACTGCTACAACTACTAATACAATTAATAGAAACTACTGCTACAACTACTAATACAATTAATACAAACTACTGCTACAACTACTAATACAACTAATACAAACTACTGCTACAACTACTAATGCAACTAATACAAACCACTGCTACAACTACTAATACAATTAATACAAACTACTGCTACAACTACTAATACAATTAATACAAACTACTGCTACAACTACTAATACAACTAATACAAACTACTGCTACAACTACTAATGCAACTAATACAAACCACTGCTACAACTACTAATACAACTAATACAAACCACTGCTACAACTACTAATACAACTAATAAAAACCACTGCTACAACTACTAATGCAACTAATATAAACTACTAATACAACTAATAAAACCCCCTGCTACAACTACTAAAACATACTACTGCTACAACTACTAATTCAACTAATACAAACTACTGCTACAACTACTAACATGACAAAGTACCTGTAACATATAGGGTGGCAGGTAGCCTACCGGTTAAGACCAGTATCTATGTGTATACAGTATATCCTCTGCAGCAGAGGTATCTCTGGGTCTTCCTTTCCTGTGGCGGTCCTCATGAGAGGCAGTTTCATCATAGCGCTTGATGGTTTTTGCGACTGCACTTACATTTTTTTTTTAAGTTCTTGAAATGTTCCCTAAAGTAATGTCTTAAAGTAATGATGGACTGTTCTTTCTCTTTCCTGTTTTGAGCTGTTCCTGACCTAGTATGGACTTGGCCATTTATCAAATAGGGCTATCTTCTGTATACCACCCCTATCTTGTCACAACACAACCGATTGGCTCAAACGCATTAAGAAGGAAAGAATTCCACAAATTAACTTTTAACAAGGCACACCTGTTAATTGAAATGCTTTCCAGGTGACTACCTCACGTAGCTGGTTGAGAGAATGCCAAGAGTGTGCAAAGTTTTCATCAAGGCAAAGGGTGGCCACTTTGAAGAATCTCAAATTTAAAATATATTTGCATTTGTTTCACACTTTTTTGGTTACTGCATGATTCCATGTGTGTTATTTCATAGTGTTGATGTCTTCACTATTATTCTACAATGTAGAAAATTGTACCAAATAAAGAAGAACCCTTGAATAAGTAGGTGTGTCCAAACTTTTGACTGGTACTGTATATGTATGTATGTGTATATATATTTACAATCTATCTGCAATATTAAAGCAGGTCACTGGTTCGATTCCCGAGTCGGCTAGGTGTGCCCTTGAGCAAGGCACTTAACCCTCATTTCTCTTTTAATTTGCTACATGACAAAAATGTAAATATATACTTACAAATATATTCACATGGTGATATTTCTATTGGTAAAAACACATTTAAGTAATCTGACTTTCATGTTAGTTCCTTCAGTACAAGACATACAGCACTGCAGTGTACAGTCTATTTCTAACACACAGTAACACCACAATTCCCAGTGCTCTGCAACATCTCCCACCAAATGACCTTTAGTGTTCGCCCCATCTGAGGACAGAGGGCTCTGGATTCGGATAGAATCAATATTCTATTATGATAGTGCGTTGAGCTGTGGAGGTTTACTACTTGCCCGTAATAGTCTCACTATTTCATCCTATGGCAGGCGGACCAGGCCACTGCAGGCTGTTGGCTCCCAGCATTAGGCCTAACACTAATGTTGCCCACTAACGGCAACCTCCAGTCCTATAACATGGGCTATGGCCTCAGCTCTGCAGTCCAAGGGCACGTTCACAAGGCTAATGTTTTTTAGAGATAGAAATGTCATAAATAGAGCTGATGTGATTCCTGATTCAGTCAGGAAAGGCAGGTTTTGTTCAATGTAGTATATTTATGTCTGAACATTCCACAACGTTGTGTCCTGCTTTAATGGTTGTTTATGGGGGGGGGGGCTTGGGGAATATGGAGGGGGCACTCCTGTCAGAAGGGAGGGCCTAGGGGAGTATGGAGTGGTTGTTCATGAGGGGAGGGGCTTGGGGAATATGGAGGGGGCACTCCTGTCAGAAGGGAGGGCCTCGGGGAGTATGGAGTGGTTGTTCATGAGGGGAGGGGCTTGGGGAATATGGAGGGGGCACTCCTGTCAGAAGGGAGGGCCTCGGGGAGTATGGAGTGGTTGTTCATGAGGGGAGGGGCTTGGGGAATATGGAGGGGGCACTCCTGTCAGAAGGGAGGGCCTCGGGGAGTATGGAGTGGTTGTTCATGAGGGGAGGGGCTTAGGGAATATGGAGGGGGCACTCCTGTCAGAAGGGAGAGCTAAATGTCAATGTTAAGTCATTAAACGGCAGGCTAGTCCCCATAAAAGATGAATTCCATTATGGCCGTCGTCTCAAATAATTAAGTAATGTGAGTATTTGATGCAGCCAAACGTTGTTACTTTTTAGAAATCCTGGCGTTTAAATATCCTCGGGGCCCCGAGTTTATTGTTTGTGATAAACATTATGAAGTTAACAGGACGCTACATAGTAGAGGACGGTTGTAACTTAATATTACCTTTTCATTTCTGTCAGGAACTCCATTTTCATTCCAAATACGATTTGAAAGAACTTTGTTATAAAATATCCTCTCTCTATATACACTGAGTACACCAAGCACTGAGAATAACTTCCTAGTATTGAATACTAAACTTTTGACAGCTTTAATACACGTATAAGTGAATTTGTCCCAATACATTTGGTCCCCTTAAAAGAGGGGAGTATCTAAAAAGAAAAAGGGCTGTAATTTCTAAAAGGTTCACTAGATATGACTGAAGATACCCTCAGATTAAAGCTGACAGTCTTCACTTTCACCTCACAGTAATTGTATCAATTCAAATCCGAAGTGCTGGAGTACAGAGCCAAAACAATGAAAAATATGTCACTGTCCCAATACTTTTGGAGCTCACTGTACACCTATCTGTCACAGGCGGCTGGTGAGGGGATGATGGCTTATAATAATAGCTGGAATTAAGTTAATAGAGTGCTATCAAACAGATGGAAACCCTTTCGTTCCAGTCGTTATTGTTAGCCCTTCCTCCCCAATTACGGTTCCAACAGCCACCTGTGCTATCTGTCGTGAAACAAATAGTCAAAGTGGCCACGTGGTATTTTTTATGCATACTTATGTGGGAAGGAATATCAAGCAGTCCCTCCTTGTGAGGAATGCAGCAGTGCCCTCTTCAGCCTTCTTCTAAACTCGTAACACTCTTCACTACTTCCACATTGTCATTTACAGCAGATGTAACGCCACGCGTTCTCTGTTTGTTTAAACAAGGTGTTTTTTTTAGCTGTGATTGGTGTTTTTTTTAGGGGGATTGTCCCTCTCAGCATTTGTCTGTCTCATCACCTCCCTCCATACTCGTTGATGGAGGACTGGGTGACTGCAGGTGCACGATGGCTCTGTACCCAGCGTCGTTCATCATGATGTAACCGTGAGCAACTGGGATCTCAATTACCTTTGCCTGGCATCATTCCAGCTATAAATTAGGTAATCGTCCTTGACTATAAAATTTGAATTACCAAGACTTAATTGCTATCATTACATTTTTTCTGTAATTCTATTCATTTAACAGAATGGGGTATTGGGATTTATGGTATATAATTTTCATTACAACAATGCATTCCTAAATAGAAGGGGAGAAACATTTGATATAGGAAAGGGGAACCAGTGATTTTCCTTTCCGTTCTCTCGTTACGACCTCAGCTTGATACGGTGTACGATAAACAAGTAGGAAAGACGGACACCAACATGGTTTTCTGAATCCGTACAGGCACACAAAGCACACTGGGTAAAAGGGGGGTGAATCAGGGCAAGGCAATAAAAACAAAAAAACGATTCACATTGTGTGTAATAAGTGAAGCTTGTGTCTTAATGGAACGACGGGACAAGACAGTCCTCTTTTTAACTCTCCTCTCAGCCTTTGTGCATATACGTCAGCTGTGCTTAATCCTGTTGTCCCCAGTATGGTGGAAGAATATGTTGCATAACACTTAGCAACAGAGCTATAAGCTCCCATTTATCCCTCTGATGTCAACGTGGGACTAGACGTCTGTGAGGTTTAGAAGTGTGTGGCCAAGTAAGTGCTGACAACATTCTGCAACCTGCTGCACTTCCTGCACTTTGCCGACCTTAAAGTGTGGCCTCAATTCAGAGCGCTTAAAAGAGTAACACTGTAATTAACCTAGCGTGCTACAGTACAGTCGTGGCCAAAGGTTTTGAGAATGACACAAATATTAATTTTCGCAAGGTCTGCTGCCTCAGGTTGTAAGATGGCAATTTGCATATACTCCAGAATGTTATGAAGAGTGATCAGATGATTTGCAATTAATAGCAAAGTCCCAATTTGCCATGTAAATGAACTGAATCCCCAAAAAACATTTCCACTGCATTTCAGCCCTGCCACAAAAGGACCAGCTGACATCATGTCAGTGATTCTCTCGTTAACACGTGTGAGTGTTGATGAGGACAAGGCTGGAGATCACTCTGTCATGCTGATTGAGTTCTAATAACAGACTGGAAGCTTCAAAAGGAGGGTGGTGCTTGGAATCATTGTTCTTCCTCTGTCAACCATGTTTACCTGCAAGGAAACACGTGCCGTCATCATTGCTTTGAACAAAAAGGGCTTCACAGGCAAGGATATTGCTGCCAGTAAGATTGCACCTAAATCAACCATTTATCAGATCATCGAGAACTTCAAGGAGAGTGGTTCAATTGTTGTGAAGAAGGCTTCAGGGTGCCCAAGAAAGTCCAGCAAGCGCCAGGACCGTCTCCTAAAGTTGATTCAGCTACGGGATCGGGGCACCACCAGTACAGAGCTTGCTCAGGAATGGCAGCAGGCAGGTGTGAGTGCATCTGCACGCACAGTGAGGCAAATACTTTTGGAGGATGGCCTGGTGTCAAGAAGGTTTGCAAAGAAGCCACTTCTCTCCAGGAAAAACATCAGGGACAGACTGATATTCTGCAAAAGGTACAGGGATTGGACTGCTGAGGACTGGGGTAAAGTCATTTTCTCTGATGAATCCCCTTTCCGATTGTTTGGGGCATCTGGAAAAAAGCTTGTCCAGAGAAGACAAGGTGAGCGCTACCATCAGTCCTGTGTCATGCCAACAGTAAAGCATCCAGAGACCATTCATGTGTGGGGTTGCTTCTCAGCCAAGGGAGTGGGCTCACTCACAATTTTGCCTAAGAACACAGCCATGAAGAAAGAATGTTACCAACAAATCCTCCAAGAGCAACTTCTCCCAACCATCCAGGAACAGTTTGGTGACGAACAATGCCTTTTCCAGCATGATGGAGCACCTTGCCATAAGGCAAAAGTGATAACTAAGTGGCTCGGGGAACAAAACATCGATATTTTGGGTCCATGGCCAGGAAACTCCCCAGACCTTAATCCCATTGAGAACTTGTGGTCAATCCTCAAGAGGCGGGTGGACAAACAAAACCCCACAAATTCTGACAAACTCCAAGCATTGATTATGCAAGAATGGGCTGCCATCAGTCAGGATGTGGCCCAGAAGGTAATTAACAGCATGTCAGGGCGGATTGCAGAGGTCTTGAAAAAGAAGGGTCAACACTGCAAATATTGACTCTTTGCATCAACTTCATGTAATTGTCAAAAAAGCCTTTGACACTTATGAACTGCTTGTAATTATACTTCAGTATTCCATAGTAACATGTGACACAAATATCTAAAGACACTGAAGCAGCAAACTCTTGGAAATTAATATTTGTGTCATTCTGTAAACTTTTGGCCACGACTGTACAGTGGTAATGCCCTAGTTTACTGTGCTCTAATCTCTGCACTGTTTTCTATTGTATCTGTGTCGTGTTAATACTTTTTTATTTTTTACATCTTTGTTCTAATCATAGTTTCTATGTCCAATTTTTTTTTCAATACACAACTTTGTTAACCCCGTTCACTTCCACCAAGAATTAGTTTACCCATCTGCTTCGCAGATATTAGCCCTACTGTAGGCCTACCCAGAATGCTTTATGGAGTGCAGTGGAGTGGGAGAGATGGTCCATATCCACCGCAGAGTAACATGACCAGCGCTGACACAGACCAGGTTGCTTGGTCATCGTGGGGTTTGATGTGGAGAGATCCGCACGTCAGTGCAGGTGGGGTCTGATGTGTTTGCGCGATGTGCGGCATAGCGGGAAGCTGTGTTTTGACTGTGTCAGCCAGCATCAGCTCAGGCAGAAACTTGGACGACCATCTCTCCCTTTAGTCTCCATTGCAGTCATGTCAGCCAGATGCATTCTTGGGGTCCTTCAGAGTACTAGTGACAGCGGAAACCTGCCAAGGAAGTACATGAGATGGCACAGGGATAGACAGACACTTATGGCCTTTACCTAGGGGCTGTAGCTAGGGCCTTTACCTTGGGGGCTGTAGCTAGGGCCTTTACCTAGGGGGCTGTAAGTAGGGCCTTTACCTAGGGGGCTGTAAGTAGGGCCTTTACCTAGGGGGCTGTAGCTAGGGCCTTTACCTAGGGGGCTGAAAGTAGGGCCTTTACCTAGGCGGCTGTAAGTAGGGCCTTTACCTAGGGGGCTGTAGCTTGGGCCTTTACCTAGAGGGCTGAAAGTAGGGCCTTTACCTAGAGGGCTGAAAGTAGGGCCTTTACCTAGGGGGCTGTAGCTAGGGCCTTTACCTAGGGGGCTGTAGCTAGGGCCTTTACCTAGGGGGCTGAAAGTAGGGCCTTTACCTAGGGGGCTGAAAGTAGGGCCTTTACCTAGTGGGTTGTAGCTTGGGTCATTACCTAGGGGGCTGAAAGTAGGGCCTTTACCTAGAGGGCTGAAAGTAGGGCCTTTACCTAGGGGGCTGTAGCTAGGGCCTTTACCTAGGGGGCTGAAAGTAGGGCCTTTACCTAGGGGGCTGTAGCTAGGGCCTTTACCTAGGGGGCTGTCGCTAGGGCCTTTACCTAGGGGGCTGAAAGTAGGGCCTTTACCTAAGGGGCTGTAGCTAGGGCCTTTACCTAGGGGGCTGTAGCTAGGGCCTTTACCTAGAGGGCTGAAAGTAGGGCCTTTACCTAGGGGGCTGTAGATAGGGCCTTTTCCTAGGGGGGTGTAGCTATGGACTATAAAGGGAGGCTTAGATTAAAAAGTTCAGGGGAGCGTGCTCTAAACACACTGAGTTGAAGAGTGAGAGGAAACCAATGTTAAACTGTGACCACTTCTCAGTGGTCTAACGAAGTTCCCCCGACCTCTCAATCACTCATCACCTTCCTGACTGTCCTGACTGTAGAATAACGATCTTATTCTGTTTAAAATGGCATCATTTACTAGATTATTTTTCAAGATTTGTGGTTTAAAGGGATAGGTCTTTAACCCTAAATGCCATAACTCATTAGATAATTGTTTTAACAACTTTGTTTGAAGTCTAACTTTGAGTTGTTTCACACATGGTATTCAGACTATGCTAAATTAGGCACAATTGGAACTTGTTCTTTTGAGCCAAGCAATGTTAACGCTAGCCTGTAGTGGCTGTAGCTAGACAAAATAATCCTTATCATAGATGGCAGTTACTGCCCAACCGTAGACTACTTCCAATGAGTCAATTAGCAAGTTTAAACATTTGGGTGAATTATCCCTTTAAACGTGCCAGTTATGGTCTCCCTCCAATACCACGCGAGTGATGGATCCAAATTGTAAGCCCGCTCCTGGAACTAGTTCCTTGTTCCTGCACTCTCCAGAACACAGACAGTAGTGATGCGCTTCATTTCCCCTTGTCCCACGACTCCAGCGCCACTGCTCCGCTGACGCTTCACCGCTCCGCAGACGCTCCACCGCTGTCGTCCGTATGTCGAGCACTGTGAGATGGTCATCCCGTAAATGAGGCCCCCTATGATGTAGACCAGAGCCCATCTGCCCGGAAGATAACTCACTCGTTTTCTCCCAGCACTCCATCATCGCTCGTAAACGGAGTGAGGAAGTTAGGGTGGAGGACGCCATTGTGATAGGTCATTAGGAAAGGAACACAAAGAAACAGAACACTGTTAGGTGCACTGTTATTGGACGAACAAAGTTTTGACCTGTAATGGGGTCTTTATCTGAACACTTGGGATATGCTTTTTATTACAGCTATGTTATAATTGTAATGGAGCTCTTGTATTATCAGGCTCTGATGTTAACATGTTTGAGTGAAAGGGATCGATTTTCTTTTTTAAATGATACAACGGTACTGACTTTGATGTGCTTCACTCGATTCTAAACAGAGGCCTGCTTCAGCCATAGCCCTCACACTGAAATACAGGACATTTCTTTGACGAAGCACCACTCTTTACCTTCATCTGTTGTGTAAATTAACATTTAATAGCCGTAAACATTGAATATGTTCATTCCTGACATGGTTAGAAACAACTGCGTCAAGAATGAGCCGGTTTTGGCTGCGAGCACTTTTGGTCATAAGGAGCGGCATTAATTGTTTATCAAAAAACGAAAGCACCATCCATTTCTCAATATCGTACTCACTCTGTAAACAACAAAGCCTGCTATTTGTTTATCACAACAACTCCTCGTTGAATGGCAGCGACATTTTGCAAGCCCCCGGGGATACGACATCTCTAAGAGGCTGACGACCAAACGAGGAACGATGAAAGACGATGGGGATCATCCATTTGTCACACTCCCCACAACAAACAGACATGTTGGGTGTTATGGAGGCACAGCTGACCGGGATGTTTCGCCAATACGTGGCATATAAAGAGAAAGCTGACTGCAGAGCTCCAGTCAGGTCAATGAAACGGGCGGCATGGAAACAGAGTGGGGTGTTTTGACCATAACTGGCATCCAAACGTTTTGGCTGTGTTTCCTGTTCCTGATTTCAGTCCGACACCATCTGTTGTACAGCCTCTATTTGTTTGGAGCTGCTTGAGTTGGGTTAAAGAGGAAGTCACTCGGCAGTGGGAGAAACAACGACCCTGGGCGACTGTGGACGAGGGTTTTAGAGAAACCGACGTGAAGCATGCAACGGACGGTGACACGGTCAACATGGACATCAGCAGGACTTTGATTTTGTCATCTCACCCTGAAAATAGAGCTTTGGCAACAGTGGCGTGGAGATGAGAGTAGAAGAGAAGAGGGTGGTAACCCTTCTGGGTGGAGGCCAGAGGTTGTGTTTGTACTGGTTTTGATAATCTGCCGTCCCTCAGGTGTGACAGAGGTGACACCACCATCAGACCCACCGCTTAGCACGTGGAGGTCAGGCAGGGGATAGGGCCATCCATCCCCTCTCTTCCCCTCGCTCTGCCCAAGATCAGGTGCCCACCGTGGGGTGACAGTGCTCAGTGCTGGGGGAAGAATGGAGAGTGGTAGGTCTATAGATTGGGTGTTGGGGAGTGTCCCATCACGTCCCTCTCTGATTGAGTATGATGCATGCTGATTTGCGGCGAGGCTGTGCTTGTCAGCGGTGAGGCGGTGTCTGGTGAAATTAGCCAGCACCGATGGAGTGCCTATAGAGGAGTTCTTTAAGCCATCCCGGCACAGAGGCAGAATGACAGACCGTTCACACTTGACACACACTTCACCTCCTCCAACCTCTTTACCGCTCTGTCCCTGTCAGAACCTGCAGCTCAAATTAACTACACCCTCCAACCCCTTTACCCCTCTGTCCCTGTCAGAACCTGCAGCTCAAATTAACCACCCATCCATCCCTTTATCCCTTCGTCCGTCAGCCATGAACCCCCTCCCCCATTTCTCTATCCCTTCGTCCGTCAGCCATGAACCCCATCCCTCATCTCCTTCTCTAGATGTGTGATGCTCCGGGGACACGTTCACAAACAGCACGCTTCCTAAGTGATGTGTTTTGGGTAATACACTGGAACGACTGGCGGGATCAACCGACAGGTCGGGAAGCCATGAGGCCCTGGTTGGTTTCCCAGGCGTTCCCCAGCGGGGCTATATGAAACAACAGGAGTGTGAAATGAACCGCCTCCACTCCGAGGGGTGTGTGTCTGTGTGTCTGTGTGTCTGTGTGTGTGCGTGTGTGTGCGTGTGCGTGTGCGTGTGTGTGTGTGTGTGTGTGTGTGTGTGTGTGTGTGTGTGTGTGTGTGTGTGTGTGTGTGTGTGTGTGTGTGCGCGCGTGCATATTCGCGCGTGCGTACCTGTGTGTGTGTATATGCACATCCACGCGTACATACCTGCGTGTATGTGTATATGCACACTCATCAATCAATCAAATGTATTTATAAATCCCTTTTTACATTAGCAGATGTCACAAAGTGCTGTACAGAAACCCAGCCTAAAACCCCAAAAAGCAAGCACTGCAGATGTAGAAGCACGGTGGCTAGGAAAAACTCCCTAGAAAGGCAGGAACCTAGGAAGAAACCTAGAGAGGAACCAGGCTCTGAGGGGTGGCCAGTCCGCTTCTGGCTGTGTCGGGTGGAGATTATAAGAGTACATGACCATTAAGGCCAGATATTATATATATATATATATATACCATCAAGATGTTCAAACGTTCAAAGATGACCAGCAGGGTCAAATAATAATCACAGTGGTTGTAGAGGGTGCTACAGGTCAGTACCTCAGGAGTAAATGTCAGTTGGCTTTTCATAGCCGAGCATTCAGAGGTCGAGACAGCAGGTGTGTGTGGTTTCTCGCCCCTCTTATTCCAGTCCAGGTAGTGTAGGTAGCCGGCAGAGGGAGGCAGGTATCACTGGTCAGCACAGAATGTGCATTAACACTCTATTTAAATCAAGAGAGCCTATTGTTCTCAGCTGGATGCAGCAATCCGCTCACATTACCTGTGAGTTTGGCATAATTCTAGATTTACTCTGGTAGGTGAGAAACTGTTTTCCATGGGCCGTGGTTTTACCCTTACCACCACCACCCCTCCCCCATCCACTCAGTGTGTGTGTGTGTGTGTGTGTGTGTGTGTGTGTGTGTGTGTGTGTGTGTGTGTGTGTGTGTGTGTGTGTGTGTGTGTGTGTGTGTGTGTGTGTGTGTGTGTGTGTGTGTGTGTGTGTGTGTGTACTAAACACAATCATGGTCGAGTGAAGGGTGAATGCTTTGTACATTCACTCCCCTGAGATCTTCCCTAATCCACTGTGTCCCATTTTAGGACCATGACGTTACATATCTAGATACACCGTAGTGGATGATTAGCGATATTACTTACGAGCAAAGGAACACTATTTCACGCACATCTCCGCCCGGACTAAATGAGGCCTTTCAAATCCAACCGCAGCTTTTAATAGCTGTTACTAATATTACAGGTCATAGATGATGGCTCTTCAGACTCTGGTTGATCACACACGGATTATAACCGTTATTTACGGTTGTATATCACTTTGGCATAAACGCATACTTATGGAAATGCACTCACTATTCTCTACGGTAATGCACTTTATAATGGTGGTTGCTGCAATGAATCATCAACCAACATCCTCTATAACAGTGCTTTCTTTATCTTGACGGGAGAATTTTACTTGTAAATTGGTGTTATTCAGTTAACTCACATAGATCGTTTGGAGACACTGTTTGAAATGCAACTGATGCTTGTCACATGATGGCTCCACATGTACCAATCAATGAAATTCTGCACACACACACACACACATGCACGCATTGTCTCATGTAACATATTGGCCAATAAAAAAAAAGTGATTACCAGGTTGACTATGTATGTGTGTACGTACGTGCTTGCACATGTGTGTGTGTGTACCGCTACACTACAGCCTTCACATTGCTCTCAGCAACACAGTAAGGACTCACACAGCCTTCACGTTGCCCTCAGCAACACAGTAAGGACCCACACAGCCTTCACGTTGCCCTCAGCAACACAGTAAGGACCCACACAGCCTTCACGTTGCCCTCAGCAACACAGTAAGGACCCACACAGCCTTCACGTTGCCCTCAGCAACACAGTAAGGACCCACACAGCCTTCACGTTGCCCTCAGCAACACAGTAAGGACCCACACAGCCTTCACGTTGCCCTCAGCAACACAGTAACGACTCACACAACCTTCACGTTGCCCTCAGCAACACAGTAAGGACTCACACAACCTTCACGTTGCCCTCAGCAACACAGTAAGGACCCACACAGCCTTCACGTTGCCCTCAGCAACACAGTAAGGACCCACACAGCCTTCACGTTGCCCTCAGCAACACAGTAAGGACCCACACAGCCTTCACGTTGCCCTCAGCAACACAGTAAGGACCCACACAGCCTTCACGTTGCCCTCAGCAACACAGTAACGACTCACACAACCTTCACGTTGCCCTCAGCAACACAGTAAGGACCCACACAGCCTTCACGTTGCCCTCAGCAACACAGTAAGGACTCACACAGCCTTCACGTTGCTCTCAGCAACACAGTAAGGACTCACACAGCCTTCACGTTGCTCTCAGCAACACAGTAAGGACCCACACAGCCTTCACATTGCTCTCAGCAACACAGTAAGGACCCACACAGCCTTCACGTTGCTCTCAGCAACACAGTAACGACTCACACAACCTTCACATTGCTCTCAGCAACACAGTAAGGACTCACACAACCTTCACGTTGCCCTCAGCAACACAGTAAGGACCCACACAGCCTTCACGTTGCCCTCAGCAACACAGTAAGGACCCACACAGCCTTCACGTTGCCCTCAGCAACACAGTAAGGACCCACACAGCCTTCACGTTGCCCTCAGCAACACAGTAAGGACCCACACAGCCTTCACGTTGCCCTCAGCAACACAGTAAGGACCCACACAGCCTTCACGTTGCCCTCAGCAACACAGTAAGGACTCACACAGCCTTCACGTTGCTCTCAGCAACACAGTAAGGACCCACACAGCCTTCACGTTGCTCTCAGCAACACAGTAAGGACCCACACAGCCTTCACGTTGCCCTCAGCAACACAGTAAGGACCCACACAGCCTTCACATTGCTCTCAGCAACACAGTAAGGACCCACACAGCCTTCACGTTGCCCTCAGCAACACAGTAAGGACCCACACAGCCTTCACGTTGCCCTCAGCAACACAGTAAGGACCCACACAGCCTTCACGTTGCCCTCAGCAACACAGTAAGGACCCACACAGCCTTCACGTTGCCCTCAGCAACACAGTAAGGACTCACACAACCTTCACGTTGCTCTCAGCAACACAGTAAGGACTCACACAGCCTTCACGTTGCTCTCAGCAACACAGTAAGGACTCACACAGCCTTCACGTTGCCCTCAGCAACACAGTAAGGACCCACACAGCCTTCACGTTGCCCTCAGCAACACAGTAAGGACCCACACAGCCTTCACGTTGCTCTCAGCAACACAGTAAGGACTCACACAGCCTTCACGTTGCCCTCAGCAACACAGTAAGGACCCACACAGCCTTCACGTTGCCCTCAGCAACACAGTAAGGACTCACACAGCCTTCACGTTGCCCTCAGCAACACAGTAAGGACCCACACAGCCTTCACGTTGCCCTCAGCAACACAGTAAGGACTCACACAGCCTTCACGTTGCCCTCAGCAACACAGTAAGGACCCACACAGCCTTCACGTTGCCCTCAGCAACACAGTAAGGACCCACACAGCCTTCACGTTGCCCTCAGCAACACAGTAAGGACCCACACAGCCTTCACGTTGCCCTCAGCAACACAGTAAGGACCCACACAGCCTTCACGTTGCCCTCAGCAACACAGTAAGGACCCACACAGCCTTCACGTTGCCCTCAGCAACACAGTAAGGACCCACACAGCCTTCACGTTGCCCTCAGCAACACAGTAAGGACTCACACAGCCTTCACATTGCTCTCAGCAACACAGTAAGGACCCACACAGCCTTCACGTTGCCCTCAGCAACACAGTAAGGACTCACACAGCCTTCACGTTGCTCTCAGCAACACAGTAAGGACCCACACAGCCTTCACATTGCCCTCAGCAACACAGTAAGGACCCACACAGCCTTCACGTTGCCCTCAGCAACACAGTAAGGACCCACACAGCCTTCACGTTGCCCTCAGCAACACAGTAAGGACCCACACAGCCTTCACGTTGCTCTCAGCAACACAGTAAGGACCCACACAGCCTTCACGTTGCCCTCAGCAACACAGTAAGGACCCACACAGCCTTCACGTTGCCCTCAGCAACACAGTAAGGACCCACACAGCCTTCACGTTGCCCTCAGCAACACAGTAAGGACCCACACAGCCTTCACGTTGCTCTCAGCAACACAGTAAGGACCCACACAGCCTTCACATTGCTCTCAGCAACACAGTAAGGACCCACACAGCCTTCACGTTGCCCTCAGCAACACAGTAAGGACCCACACAGCCTTCACGTTGCCCTCAGCAACACAGTAAGGACCCACACAGCCTTCACGTTGCCCTCAGCAACACAGTAAGGACTCACACAGCCTTCACGTTGCTCTCAGCAACACAGTAAGGACTCACACAGCCTTCACGTTGCTCTCAGCAACACAGTAAGGACTCACACAGCCTTCACGTTGCCCTCAGCAACACAGTAAGGACCCACACAGCCTTCACGTTGCCCTCAGCAACACAGTAAGGACCCACACAGCCTTCACGTTGCTCTCAGCAACACAGTAAGGACTCACACAGCCTTCACGTTGCCCTCAGCAACACAGTAAGGACCCACACAGCCTTCACGTTGCCCTCAGCAACACAGTAAGGACTCACACAGCCTTCACGTTGCCCTCAGCAACACAGTAAGGACCCACACAGCCTTCACGTTGCCCTCAGCAACACAGTAAGGACCCACACAGCCTTCACGTTGCCCTCAGCAACACAGTAAGGACCCACACAGCCTTCACGTTGCCCTCAGCAACACAGTAAGGACCCACACAGCCTTCACGTTGCCCTCAGCAACACAGTAAGGACCCACACAGCCTTCACGTTGCCCTCAGCAACACAGTAAGGACTCACACAGCCTTCACGTTGCCCTCAGCAACACAGTAAGGACCCACACAGCCTTCACGTTGCCCTCAGCAACACAGTAAGGACTCACACAGCCTTCACGTTGCTCTCAGCAACACAGTAAGGACTCACACAGCCTTCACGTTGCTCTCAGCAACACAGTAAGGACTCACACAGCCTTCACGTTGCTCTCAGCAACACAGTAAGGACTCACACAGCCTTCACGTTGCCCTCAGCAACACAGTAAGGACCCACACAGCCTTCACGTTGCCCTCAGCAACACAGTAAGGACCCACACAGCCTTCACGTTGCTCTCAGCAACACAGTAAGGACTCACACAGCCTTCACGTTGCTCTCAGCAACACAGTAAGGACCCACACAGCCTTCACGTTGCCCTCAGCAACACAGTAAGGACTCACACAGCCTTCACGTTGCTCTCAGCAACACAGTAAGGACTCACACAGCCTTCACGTTGCCCTCAGCAACACAGTAAGGACCCACACAGCCTTCACGTTGCCCTCAGCAACACAGTAAGGACTCACACAGCCTTCACGTTGCTCTCAGCAACACAGTAAGGACCCACACAGCCTTCACGTTGCCCTCAGCAACACAGTAAGGACCCACACAACCTTCACGTTGCTCTCAGCAACACAGTAAGGACTCACACAGCCTTCACGTTGCCCTCAGCAACACAGTAAGGACTCACACAGCCTTCACGTTGCTCTCAGCAACACAGTAAGGACTCACACAGCCTTCACGTTGCCCTCAGCAACACAGTAAGGACCCACACAGCCTTCACGTTGCTCTCAGCAACACAGTAAGGACCCACACAACCTTCACATTGCTCTCAGCAACACAGTAAGGACCCACACAGCCTTCACGTTGCCCTCAGCAACACAGTAAGGACCCACACAACCTTCACATTGCTCTCAGCAACACAGTAAGGACTCACACAACCTTCACGTTGCCCTCAGCAACACAGTAAGGACTCCTGATAAGGAGAATTAGTAAAAACTTGGGAGCTGCCAATCAGTGGCAATTAAACTTTCATCTTGGGCTGAAACAGGCACAAATAAATTAAACCCTTTTGAGAGGCAATGTGCGCTCCCCTGATAATGTGGGCTTGAAGTGGTTTCAGGGGCTGTGGAACAGCCTCTACCATGGCATTGGTGCTGAGGGAACAGACTGGGGACAGGGGGGAGACTGAAACTCACAAAGTTCGGTGTCTGGCTTACACACACACACAGAGAGAGAGAGAGAGAGAGAGAGAGAGAGAGAGAGAGAGAGAGAGAGAGAGAGAGAGAGAGAGAGAGAGAGAGAGAGAGAGAGAGAGAGAGAGAGAGAGAGAGAGAGAGAGAGAGAGAGAGAGAGAGAGAGAGAGAGAGAGAGAGAGAGAGAGAGAGAGAGAGAGAGAGAGAGAGAGAGAGAGAGAGAGAGAGAGAGAGCTTTAGCTAATACCCAGTGCTCTGGGTGTATTTAATAATGCCAGCCAGGAGCACGCACATGCAGCACCTAGAGCTTGGCTCTCTCGCTGCTTGCTCTCAGATGATGTGTATAAGGAGAGGGTTCTGATTGTAAATGCAGTTCCACAATCGTGTGGATGTATCATCATATTGGACCTTAGAGTGTGGGGGGCATTTGATAACCAAACGGAGCATGACGCTCCCAGTACAAATATAAATTATATTTGGAATTATGCTCCAGCCAACTACAATAGAGAGAAAATGTCCCTTTAACATCAACCTTTAAATGTTGTGATATTCCAACGTGTGGTTGTCCACGACCTGCGCTGAGGAGAAGGGATATTTCATTAATATATTTAATGAATTAATACTCTTATCTCCTTCCCCATGCCCGACCTGTAGACTGGTGTTTAATTCTAAAGTAATTTTCCGTATATATGAGCATGGATTTTTATGTATTAATGTCATGGCCCACGTCTGTGAATGACATGATTTATTCCAGAATGGCGGCAGCCACTTGCATTCAATCTCACCACAAAAAGCCCCAGAGAAACAGAGAAGCGAAACAATAATATGAACAATATTAACAGTAATAACGGAAAAAATTATAAGGAAAACAACGACGACAATAGTAATCACACGTAGGGAAATACCTTAGCGTTTGACGGAATCGTACACAATTATCATGCATGTGTATATAATATAATTCATTATATCTCTGTGTCTCCTAGCCTGCGGCAATCAGCATAGAATCAGTTGTCTATGTATAATACATCTGAGAGAGAACCATGAGTAATCCAGGGGCCAGGGAGTGTACCAGTGACTGAGAGAAAACCATGAATAATCCAGGGGCCAGGGAGTGTACCAGTGACTGAGAGAAAACCATGAATAATCCAGGGGCCAGGGAGTGTACCAGTGACTGAGAGAAAACCATGAATAATCCAGGGGCCAGGGAGTGTACCAGTGACTGAGAGAAAACCATGAGTAATCCAGGGGCCAGGAAGTGTACCAGTGACTGAGAGAAAACCATGAATAATACAGGGGCCAGGGAGTGTACCAGTGACTGAGAGAAAACCATGAGTAATCCAGGGGCCAGGGAGTGTAGATGTTTATCTTTGGACTGAATCAAAGTGAAGATGTAATATTGTGATAATCCATATTTGATGAATTCAAGGCCGACTTGTTTTAGTTAAGTTCTGCTTTTTTCCCGACATGGGCTTGCCTCTGTAATTGAGTTTCCAATAACACTGTGATTATCCACCCCGTTTGATAATTGAATCCAAGCAAATTTTTTTTTTACATTCCAATATTGTAGATGTGTGATTATTATGCATTTGCATGTAGATTTCAGTGGCTCTCTGGAACTCATCACTTTCCTCTTAACTTAACTTAATTTACTATATTATTATTGTCATTATTATTATAGGTGACATCTGGCTCATAACAAATGACGGAAAGCTCTTTAGCTATGAGAACAGAGTAAATTATTGTTAACGTTTTTTATACCAATTTCACCAGTCTCTGTCTTCAGGTATTAAAGAGCCTCCCAAAAATGCTCAAAATTCTATCCAACCTTAACCTGTTTACCATTCTCATTATACGTTCAAAAGTGAACATTTTTCTGTTGAACTCATCAAATTCAGATCAACGCCGACATGTTCACATTTTCAGTTTGATCCTTGCTTAGGAAATGCTATCAAACTTAGATATCCTGGCCCCAATTCTCAGCTGTTACATAATGTAGACAGCAGTGGAGCGAGTGTGAATGTAATTTCCATTCGACTGATAGGCCCCCTACAGAGTACTTCCTGTACAGAGATACACAGTGGAGTCACAACGTAGGGCTGGCTCCTGAATATGGGAGTATTGCTGCTCTCTTCATACACAGAAAGCATCCAGAATTCATGAATCTCCCTTCTCTCTCTCACCCAGGCTTTAGGTATGAACCAAGACTTGGATTCTCTCTTCCTCTGGAGGATACATATTTTTTAACGATAGCAGAAGTGAAGAGACGTAACAACGCAACAGATCCTGGACGAGCCCCAAGAAGTGGGGAATTATTTACCACCGCCTGCATACATCAGACTGCTGCCATCGCATCACGCTGCAAACCAAGAAGCCATTGCCCTTTGTCTGTTCTTCAGCGCAACGCTGCTGGAATAGTGATCAGTGGGTGGTGTTTAGTGCCTGGGTAGTGTTAGCTCTGACGCTCTGAGCTGTCCTCGCTGTCAGATTGAGGATGACTGGTCGACTAGTCGCTTTGAGCCACTGGGCACAGGGGGCTATGAATGGAGCGGGGGGGGGGGCTCCCTTTACTTCTACACATTGCTGTAGCCACAGGGCCCATTGTGGATGGCACCAGCCAAAACATTATACTGGGAGTTTAGGTTTGTTGTTTTGCATAAATGTTGAATCACGCAAGCATGCTGTTGTTATAGCCCACCTTCACTGCTGGTAATATTGATTTAATTATCTTCTTATGTTAAAATAGTCTCCCAGGACATTATTTGATGAGCATATTACGAATATGAATACAACTCTGCTATATTAAACTATAGTGATTGATTTTGCATAGCATCTTGGGATGGTGGATGTAAAGTATATTCCTCTGTGTGGGGAAAGAAAGCAAGGCAGAAAGGTTGGAACACCTTTTAACAAAGCATGACATGTGAACGGGGCCCTCGGCCTCATTTGCATACGCTGACATTTGGCTGAAAATATTTCAACGTTAGACCGAGGTGTAATGAAACGCTGCCACCAGCCAGTCAAGGAATAATGTTACCATAAAGGTAACCTGTCCAGATTCCCTCCCGGAGAGGGATGTTGGAGGGGAGAAACGGCCTATTTTAATCCCCTTCCTCCTCCACGTTACGACAGTACAAAAGGATATTTTTCTTTCCTTTTGCTCCATCCGTCTTGCCCAATACTGATTTAGTATATTTCCCAACTCTCATTTACAGGCAGCACTGGTGAATTTGTTAGTGGTGACACTTCAGCACCCTGTCGGAATGCTTTTCATTACGGGGCCAATGTCCAGGAACATCAGATATTATTAGCTGTCATTAATCTGCCTTATATAGAGGAAGAGAAAAGGAGGGGGAGAAGGGGAAAAGAGGACACAGAGAGACTAGTATGATGGCGGGTATAGGCTGGTACGTTAAGGTCAGAGGTCACTGGAACTGTAAAAAGGCAAAGCGGGAGCCAGGTTGACTCTAAGACACGATAATATCAAAGATGATGTCATTTTAGATTTTCGTTACGAATCGGTACAAGTTTCTATTGTAACATACTGGTATCTTGTTACACAGATTTTAATTGGGTTGTGAAGGGTTGTGTGTTATGTAGGCTCATATTTTGGTAATAAAAATGTTTAATAGAACATTATGAAAGGCAAAGATACAGCATTTAAATGCTTGCTTGATGTAATTAAACCTTTTTACATAGATATTTGAAATAGCAAGATGGTGTATTGTATATTTGCTCTCTTCACTGAGAACAACAATGCATTTACTTTTGACGAAGGTTCCTAAGCTGGTGTATTTTGTAAATAAACCAATTCTAAGATGTTTTTGTCATATTGCTGTAGCTCGGCTTTTTGTTCCCAAATCCGGTTTAAATAAAATCATTATGACAGCCTTTAAACTCGATTCCCAGTCACAATTCATTTTCTTTTGCTTTGGTCCAAAACAGTTTTTTTTTTCCCACACGTACATTTAATTTGATACAGCATCTTTGGCTGTTTTTCCCGCGAAACTACGCCTGAAGACGGCTATATGCATACTAGATAGGATTACACCTTCTAAGCAGATGTTTGTTAGGGAAGGGGCTAAAACCGATCCCTTTGCCTTGGCGAACAAACATGGCCGTCATTTGAAGGAGGAAGAGCCAACCCAGTCCTCATCAGGGCTGTGCGTGGAAGCAACACACGGCCTCCTGCCGCTACACCCTGCTCTTTGAGAAATGCGTAGTATATGTCCCTAATGAGTAAAAGCTCCTCTATAAAATGTATACAGTGCAGCTCCCTGCAAATTGAGTTTCCTCTTTGTGCCAATTCAGTGTGGTTTATATAAGCTGCTGGGAGTTCCTTTGAACCTCTCATTCCAAAAGCCTCCGATATCCGGGGTCACCCCCAATGCCCCCTTCCCCGGTAAAGATGGAGGAAGAGGAGGCTACATGTCGCAGACGCTCAAATTCATGCCACATTGTGCAAAACAGCTCCATCGCACAGGGGGGGGACATCTCAAAATGAGTTTGAGGCAGGTGTTTCTCCTCCCTTTATTGGTAATAAATGATTTTGTAAATGGGATTTTATTAGATTAAACTTTCAAACTCTGTTTACATTAGGCCAAGTTAAAGCCATTAGGCGGGCAGGACTTCCGCTATTTAAAGTGGCATCTTTATAGGGCTCAGATCAGGTTTCCATTATTTCTTAACTGGAGGATTTGATAAGCCCTTAAACATTACTAGCTTACCCAAATGAAAGTTAGGTAAATTATACTTGTGTGTCTCGAGGTACACGTGGCTATATTCAGTAAACTATGTCTGTCCTTCACGGAATTAGTTACCAATGATTTATCTGGACAAATAACAGTCAAATTAACATGATTGAAAAACAACCTCACAAGATGTATTAAGTAGACACAAATAACGTTCAATATCAATTGCTTGCAGAACTTCTGCAGTTGTGGTGAAATCTTTTGTCCTCCAACCCTTCCTTAGCCTATGTCCATGCCAACAGAGAGAGTGTGTTGGCGAGGCTCCCATCCCCATGCTATAGTGCCGGGATGCCCAACTCCTACAGCCTAAGTGAATAGGATTGTTTTCAATGTCAGAGGCATGAAAGCAGGGCTCATTCTGCAGTAATCAAAGCCCCCAAAAAGGTCTTTCTATAAATCCCAAGTCTTCTCCCCCACCCTCCAACCCCTCTCTACACTGCCATAAATCTAATGCGCTTTCATGATCTGTGCAAGCCGAGTACATAAAACGTGTTTCCCGGATTTGCATACAAACATACTTATTCTAAATCCCCCTCAGAAGTTGTAAATGATTGTCTTTTCCTGAAATACATCTCAACAAATTGTATTTGGGCATGTTTATGAATCCTATTATGGCGTGGGTTTTATCATATTTTGTGGACAGCAATGGCTTCCACATCATAGCTGTTAAGATGCACAGGGCCCAGGGCGATAGATTTTGTCATTTGTTTCAAGATGGGCTTCGGATTTCTCAATGGCAGGTCCATACTGGAAAGATGGAGCCTCATAAGTCTCCAAAAGAGAAGTCATTCTATAACCACTGTCATGGGCAAAGAGGGCCACACTGAGGCTCCTTGTAGCACTGTTTCATTCTGCGCATTTTCATGCATTCATTAAAACACTGCTCATTAAGTTCCCACAAAAGAACTATCGGAAGCAACAAAAGAAGGAATTCTGCTTTGTTGGTGTCTTGAAATTACTTTTTAAGTGATAATGCCCGAGAAGGCGATGTTTGGAAGATATATTGGCACGGTTTTGCCTCGTTCTACATGTTCCATTGCCATACTGGCTGGCAACATTTTTGTTCCTTGCTTGCTAGCTAGTCAACTACGGCTAACATACAGTCACGCCAAACAGTGCAGACAGAATAACAACAGTAGCTGCATTTGTTAAAGCTGTTTTCTAGTGACATTTATTTGGATACATCCATAACAATGAGGCAATGAGGTGTAGTTTCACCTGGCGTAGAAAATTTGTTCTTTCGTTAGGACACTGTTGTTCAGAGGAGCTAGCCAACAACACAGTTAACACAATCCCTTCAAACTGAAGCTGGAAAGACTGCAAACTAGCTGCACTTTGTTTCATTTGACCTTTTTTCAATTGACATTTCTTTGTATATATCCATAAAAATGATGCCAGCTGATTCATGATTTCAGCTAGCTGAGAAATGCTGCCTGCCTCTCTCTCTTGTCCCGACTCCTGACCCCATACACATTCATTACTGTGGGACAGCTGGAGATCGAATTTGAATATTGAAACAATGTTGCAAATGTCGGGGAGACAGACGGCAAGGTTTATACAAATCTCTGCTGTTGAAAACGAAATGTTACTCTCAAAGAAATGTGAGATAATGTCTAGAAGCTCTTACAGTGGAGATTACGCTTATAACTTGCCTGGCTGGGCTGATGAGACAGTGGACTGCATAGTCACATGGAACAGAGTAAATAGGCATGTTAACATCATAGATTTAGCAGGTGTTAACTTGTGGAATAGACACCTGCTGGAATGCATTTTTAACCAATCAGCATTCAGGATTAGACCCACCCGTTGTATACATTTTTATAACCAAGTCTACTGAGTGGTGTAATCTCGAAAAATGTTGCATAACAATGCCTCTGACTATTTATCTTCCAAGACTATCATTTATGGGGTTCCCGAGTGGTGCAGCGGTCTAAGGCATTGCATCTCAGTGCTAGAGGTGTCACTACAGACCCTGGTTCGATTCCAGGCTGTATCAACCAGCCGTGATTGGGAGTCCCATAAGCGGGCAAAATTGGCCCAGCGTCGTCCGGGCAAGGGTTTGGCCGGGGTAGGCCGTCATTGTAAGTAAGAATTTGTTCTTAACTAACTTGCCTAGTTAAATGAAGGTTAAATTTAAAAAAAAATTATAATAAATACAAAGATATGTGGAGCTGCAAGCTGCAGGGAGGAAAGAGGAGAAATGCCTTGACAGCCTATTGGCAATAACCGACTGTCTTACAGTGTATATTGTAGTGAGGTGAAAGTGCTCATGGGTACAAGGAAGTAGGAAGTGGTCCTGACTGAAGTTACCACACATCACCTGGCACCGAGCCAACTGTGGCCCCAGGTGCCGCCTCAGACTCCACTACGACAATTTGGTGAGTGCGGGAGGGTCGTAAACATTTCAAGAGTTGTAAAACTTCCATTAAGATTTCACCATATTGCTCCAGTGGATGACCTTCCCTGATCTCTGCTCAATTTTTTTTATTGTGTTCTGGTAGAGGGGCTGAAGTGGGGAGTTGACTCAGACCCACAGCCCAGCATCCAGGGAACAATCCTCTGCTTTGTGGCGAGGAGACTTTTTCAAAACTGTCTCAGCCTATTGACACATCCTAAGCCAGAGATCAGTGCTAAGAGAGTAGCAAAACAAAGGAACCACTTTAATGAGATTGTAAAACAGAGCAAAGATGAGGGAGGAGGAGGGGGGGATTGGGGGTTGGGGTGGATGGACTGCAAATTGCCAGGCTAGACTGGTCCATTTCAAAAGGTATTTTCAAGACTTGCTCTAAGCCTCGTCTATGTGAGCATAAAGAAATCAAAGGAATGCCATTGCTCCAATAGATTTGGGACATAAGGAGGAAAGATGTGAAGTGGGTTGGGTCTACTATTGAAGTGGGTTGGGTCTACTATTGAAGTGGGTTGGTTCTACTATTAAAGTGGGTTGGGTCTACTATTGAAGTGGGTTGGGTCTACTATTGAAGTGGGTTGGGTCTACTATTGAAGTGGGTTGGGTCTACTATTAAAGTGGGTTGGGTCTACTATTAAAGTGGGTTGGGTCTACTATTGAAGTGGGTTGGGTCTACTATTGAAGTGGGTTGGGTCTACTATTGAAGTGGGTTGGGTCTACTATTGAAGTGGGTTGGGTCTACTATTGAAGTGGGTTGGTTCTACTATTAAAGTGGGTTGGGTCTACTATTAAAGTGGGTTGGGTCTACTATTGAAGTGGGTTGGTTCTACTATTAAAGTGGGTTGGGTCTACTATTGAAGTGGGTTGGGTCTACTATTGAAGTGGGTTGGGTCTACTATTGAAGTGGGTTGGGTCTACTATTGAAGTGGGTTGGTTCTACTATTAAAGTGGGTTGGGTCTACTATTAAAGTGGGTTGGGTCTACTATTGAAGTGGGTTGGTTCTACTATTAAAGTGGGTTGGGTCTACTACTAAAGTGGGTTGGGTCTACTATTGAAGTGGGTTGGGTCTACTATTGAAGTGGGTTGGTTCTACTATTAAAGTGGGTTGGGTCTACTATTGAAGTGGGTTGGGTCTACTATTGAAGTGGGTTGGTTCTACTATTAAAGTGGGTTGGGTCTACTATTGAAGTGGGTTGGGTCTACTATTGAAGTGGGTTGGGTCTACTATTGAAGTGGGTTGGGTCTACTATTGTCCACACACAAAAACCATAGAGGCACAATGTATTGACATTCCTTGAAGGCTCCGCTATTTATTGTCAAATTGTCAAAAGTTTGAAGTTTCCGTTATGCGGTTGAATTTAAAATGATTGGCATTACCATTGTAATTGTTACCACTTTGTTGGTTTTGATGGGTCACTTTTTACATAATCACCCTAATCATTGTGCTTGATTGAAAAATGAAAAATCTATGGAAAAAAAAAAATAATTAGACATTTCAACTTGAAGTCTCTGATAATTTCATCTCAAAATGGAAAGGGCAAGGAAAATAGGCCTATATAGTGATCTTGAAAAATAAACCACCCAATTATGATATTCGTTAGGCTTGATAAATAAAATTATCAAAAAGGAACAACATTCTTAATTCATGTCCTAGGCTTTGGAGTCCTTTTGGACTACCAACCCTGCTGGTTTTATTGTGATACAGAAGTCACGTATCTCCTCTCGGTGTAATTGCTGGTTTTTGACCGCTCCCCAATCACCATTAAAGGAGGAAGGAAAACAACTCAAAGTTTTGGCTGATAACCATCAGGGCCGTGACCCCCATTATCTAGCTGCCCCTGTCCTCTAGCAAGTGTGTCAGGAGTCACACCCTGGTCCCCAGTAGCCCTAAGCTGTTGACCTGATGGAACTACCGGCATTCTAATTCAGATGAATTACTCTCCTTAACACTAGGAAGTGTCCAGCTTGACCTCTCCCTGCCCTGGCTACCCCAAGACCCCTCCTATTAAACATGGAGGAGCAGTGTGCCTAACCCTGTATCCTAACAGCCCTTTCAGCCAGAGACATCCTTTAGAATAATGGACGAAGAATAGAGCCCGGGCTTAATGACGTCGTTTTAATGACACCACCTTTTGTGTTTTTCATTGAGACAGAGAAAAAGAGAGAGAGAGATCCGCCAGACACAGAACCACAGTATAGTAAAATCATGGAAATTGTACCCCATTTTAATGTTATAGGACACAGTTAAGTTCCTTCCGCAGCCCAGGTGTCTGTAATGGGTGTCTGCTGCCAGTGTCATTCACAGCTGCTTATTTTATGTTCTTTAATTTGCTTCAAAGGAGAAAATAAAGCGTGTGTCTTTAGGACCTAGCCTGTCTAGGATAGGGGTTCCGCTAGCGGAACTCCTCCCACATTCCACTGAAAAGGCAGAGCGGGAAATTCAAAAAAAAATTTTTTTGAAATATTTAACTTTCACACATTAACAAGTCCAATACAGCATTTGAAAGATAAACATCTTGTGAATCCAGAAAACATGTCCGATTTTTTAAATGTATTACAGCAAAAACACCACGTATATTTATGTTAGCTCACCACCAAATACAAAAGAGGACAGACATTTTTCACAGCACCGGTAGCATGCAGGTAGCATGCACAAAGCCAACCTAACTAACCTAGAACCAACCTAACTAACCTAGAAACAACTCCCTCAGATGACAGTCCTATAACATGTTACACAATAAATCTATGTTTTGTTCAAAAAATGTGCATATTTGAGCTATAAATCAGTTTTACATTACTGCTACCATCATAGCTACAGTCAGAAATAGCACGGGAGTAGCCAGAGTAAATACAGACACCAACGTCAACTACCTAATTACACATCATAAAACATTTCAGAAAAATATATGGTGGATAGCAAATGAAAGACAAAGATCTTGTGAATATAGCTAATATTTCCGATTTTCTAAGTGTTTTACAGCGAAAACACAATATATCGTTATATTAGCTTACTACATTAGCTAGCACACAGCAGCATTGATTCTAGTCGAACGGTAGCATAGCACAGTTCGACAGATATATGAAAAAGCATCCCAAATTGGGTCCTTATCTTTGTTGATCTTCCATCAGAATGTTCTCCAAGGGGTCCTTTGTTCAGAAACGTCTTTATTTCGATCCAGAACGAACGATTTCCCTCTTGAATTAGCAAGCACACTGGCAGTGCGACGCTAACCTCTCCATCTTGACAAAATTCTTGCGTCGCATCACGTCTAAAGTCCAGAATAAATTTCAATAATATAATTAAACTATATTGAAAAACATACTTTAGGATGATATTGTGACATGTATCGAATAAAATCGAAGCCGGAGATCATATTCATCAATAACGACGGTTTTCCAGGAGGTGATACCAGGTCCAAATTCGCGCCTCCCAACAAAAAATAAATGGCGGTCCTCTCAATCAAAGAGGTTGTATTCAACCCCTGAACGAGATAATCACCTCATTTCTGCTCTCATTTCCGCATGACACCCAGGGGAAGGCATATGGCGTGTTTCTACAGTCATAAGTGACATGCCCTTTTATAGACAAGCTCTTGAAGAGAGACCTCGATTTTGGAAATCTCACTTCCGGATAGGAAATTGGCTGTAAAAAGAGTTCTGTTTCACTTAGAGAAATAATTAGAACTGTTTTAGAAACTAGAGAGTGTTTTCTATCCAATATTAATAATAATATGCATATTGTACGAGCAAGAATTGAGTAGGAGGCCGTTTTAAATTTTGAACGATTTTCCCCAAAAGTGTAAACTCCACCCCTAATCCTTAAGAGGCTAGGACTCGAGACCAAATGAGACCCAAATACCAAAAGGTTCCTCATAGGTGCACTGTAGTTAACCATTGTAATTAACAAGAACACAAGTAATCAGCGAGGCAAGTATGTCATTAAATGGCATCCCCAATGATTAATTTGCCGCTCGTAACAGTGAAATGAACCTCTCTCTCGTGTCCTTAATGACCCTGGTTAATCTTTTCAAGAAACAGAGGCAAAGGGATAAGAACGTCAGGTTATCAGACACCTGACATCTACAGCACCCTACAGAATCTGGAATCAGCCCCTGACATCTACAGCACCCTACAGAATCTGGAATCAGCCCCTGACATCTACAGCACCCTACAGAATCTGGAATCAGCCCCTGACATCTACAGCACCCTACGGAATCTGGAATCAGCCCCTGACCTCTACAGCACCCTACAGAATCTGGAATCAGCCCCTGACATCTACAGCACTCTACGGAATCTGGAATCAGCCCCTGACCTCTACAGCACCCTACAGAATCTGGAATCAGCCCCTGACATCTACAGCACCCTACGGAATCTGGAATCAGCCCCTGACATCTACAGCACCCTTCAGAACCTGGAATCAGCCCCTGACATCTATAGCACCCTTCAGAACCTGGAATCAGCCACTGACCTCTACAGCACTCTACGGAATCTGGAATCAGCCCCTGACCTCTACAGCACCCTACGGAATCTGGAATCAGCCCGTGACATCTACAGCACCCTACGGAATCTGGAATCAGCCCCTGACATCTACAGCACCCTACAGAATCTGGAATCAGCCCCTGACATCTACAGCACCCTTCAGAATCTGGAATCAGCCCCTGACATCTACAGCACCCTACAGAATCTGGAATCAGCCCCTGACATCTACAGCACCCTTCAGAATCTGGAATCAGCCCCTGACATCTACAGCACCCTATGGAATCTGGAATCAGCCCCTGACATCTACAGCACCCTACGGAATCTGGAATCAGCCCCTGACATCTACAGCGCCCTACGGAATCTGGAATCAGCCCCTGACATCTACAGCACCCTACGGAATCTGGAATCAGCCCCTGACATCTACAGCACCCTTCAGAATCTGGAATCAACACCTGACATCTACAGCACCCTACGGAATCTGGAATCAGCCCCTGACATCTACAGCACCCTTCAGAATCTGGAATCAACACCTGACATCTACAGCACCTTTCAGAATCTGGAATCAGCCTCTGACATCTACAGCACCCTTCAGAACCTGGAATCAGCCCCTGACATCTATAGCACCCTTCAGAACCTGGAATCAGCCCCTGACATCTACAGCACTCTACGGAATCTGGAATCAGCCCCTGACCTCTACAGCACCCTACAGAATCTGGAATCAGCCCCTGACCTCTACAGCACCCTACGGAATCTGGAATCAGCCCCTGACATCTACAGCACCCTACAGAATCTGGAATCAGCCCCTGACATCTACAGCACTCTACGGAATCTGGAATCAGCCCCTGACATCTACAGCACTCTACGGAATCTGGAATCAGCCCCTGACATCTACAGCACCCTACAGAATCTGGAATCAGCCCCTGACCTCTACAGCACCCTACAGAATCTGGAATCAGCCCCTGACATCTACAGCACTCTACGGAATCTGGAATCAGCCCCTGACATCTACAGCACCCTACAGAATCTGGAATCAGCCCCTGACCTCTACAGCACCCTACGGAATCTGGAATCAGCCCCTGACATCTACAGCACCCTACGGAATCTGGAATCAGCCCCTGACCTCTACAACACCCTATGGAATCTGGAATCAGCCCCTGACCTCTACAGCACCCTACGGAATCTGGAATCAGCCCCTGACATCTACAGCACCCTACGGAATCTGGAATCAGCCCCTGACCTCTACAGCACCCTACGGAATCTGGAATCAGCCCCTGACCTCTACAGCACCCTACGAAATCTGGAATCAGCCCCTGACCTCTACAGCACCCTACGGAATCTGGAATCAGCCCCTGACCTCTACAGCACCCTACGGAATCTGGAATCAGCCCCTGACCTCTACAGCACCCTACGGAATCTGGAATCAGCCCCTGACCTCTACAGCACCCTACGGAATCTGGAATCAGCCCCTGACCTCTACAGCACTCTACGGAATCTGGAATCAGCCCCTGACATCTACAGCACCCTATGGAATCTGGAATCAGCCCCTGACCTCTACAGCACCCTACGGAATCTGGAATCAGCCCCTGACCTCTACAGCACCCTATGGAATCTGGAATCAGCCCCTGACCTCTACAGCACCCTACGGAATCTGGAATCAGCCCCTGACATCTACAGCACCCTACGGAATCTGGAATCAGCCCCTGACATCTACAGCACCCTATGGAATCTGGAATCAGCCCCTGACCTCTACAGCACCCTACGGAATCTGGAATCAGCCCCTGACATCTACAGCACCCTACGGAATCTGGAATCAGCCCCTGACCTCTACAGCACCCTACGGAATCTGGAATCAGCCCCTGACCTCTACAGCACCCTACGGAATCTGGAATCAGCCCCTGACCTCTACAGCACCCTACGGAATCTGGAGTCAGCCCCTGACATCTACAGCACCCTACGGAATCTGGAATCAGCCCCTGACCTCTACAGCACCCTACGGAATCTGGAATCAGCCCCTGACATCTACAGCACCCTACGGAATCTGGAATCAGCCCCTGACCTCTACAGCACCCTACGGAATCTGGAATCAGCCCCTGACATCTACAGCACCCTACGGAATCTGGAATCAGCCCCTGACCTCTACAGCACCCTATGGAATCTGGAATCAGCCCCTGACCTCTACAGCACCCTACGGAATCTGGAATCAGCCCCTGACATCTACAGCACCCTACGGAATCTGGAATCAGCCCCTGACCTCTACAGCACCCTACGGAATCTGGAATCAGCCCCTGACCTCTACAGCACCCTACGGAATCTGGAATCAGCCCCTGACCTCTACAGCACCCTACGGAATCTGGAATCAGCCCCTGACCTCTACAGCACCCTACGGAATCTGGAGTCAGCCCCTGACCTCTACAGCACCCTACGGAATCTGGAATCAGCCCCTGACCTCTACAGCACCCTACGGAATCTGGAATCAGCCCCTGACCTCTACAGCACCCTACGGAATCTGGAATCAGCCCCTGACCTCTACAGCACTCTACGGAATCTACAGCACCCTTCACACGCACGAAATCTGGAACAAAATATGTCCCGAGTAGAAGCATCCGTAGAAGGAAATTGACATTTAGAGGGCCACAGAGTGGTTGACTACACTTTTCAGTGTTTTTTTTGGTAAACATTTTAAATGCGTTAAAATAATTATGTGGCTTAAGTACACTTCTCAGGATTGAAAGAAAGTGTTTGAGTACCCTTTCAGAGTGGATAAGTGCACTTCAATCTGCAGAGGATCTGTCCACATCACACTGGAATAATCCCTTTTAAGAGTCACGGTCACAAAAGAAGAAGCACATGGCTACTTAGAAACTGACACTGTGTACTTTAAAGTGAAGGTAGAATTGGACATTAGTCCGGGACAAAGGAGCCCTATTATATGGCCTGTTGCATAATTTAATTCCCCTGTTAATTTATTATTCAGTGGAATACATATGTGTCTTTGTAATTTTATATCTGAAACTGCGATAATGCAGGATTAACCATTTGAATTAATAATGTGACTTAAGTATTTTGACATAGCCCTGGCGTCCAGCTGCATTGGTCTGGTTAACACCAGAAGTATGGAGCATATGCTTGTTGAAGGAGGGCGGAGGGACGTTGGGTGGGCAAGTCTCTGTGGAGTTGCACCCAACCATGAAACACAATATCCCCTCCTTCAGACGCGTGCAACGACTTAAACACTCCATTGTATGACATATGAATGAAGTGCCATTGTCCAGCCCCAGTGTGCGTGGGGAGACAGTGTTGTCGATTAGCCACATGATTAAGCAGATGACACGGTGAGGACCGCTGAAGGTAATTACAGGCGGCCTTCTGTCACTTCCTCCCCAGGGCCCCCGCCCAGGCACCACAACTAACTTAGCCCTGTTAAAGCCAAGTGAGTGAAAAAGTGATAATGTATCCTCGTGAAAACAGCTGAGTGAAGGGGGGGGGGGGGGGGGGGGGGGTAGGCTTTGGGTGGGAGGCGAACGGGGGAGTTTGATTCAAAAAGGATGAATAATGTAGTGATGGTCCATGTCAGGTGTTTATTATCACATTGTTGGATTTGCATGTGAAAAAGAGGCACTAGCCCGTCGCTCGCTAGGCTCTCTCTCTCGCTCTCTCTGGGATCTGATTGGCTGACGGGGGCGGCTGTGCAACGCTGTGGCAAAGCCCCCCTGTGAGGAGTGCACAAACTCACCCTATGGATCCTCAGAATGGGCCCAATGTGTCAAACGGTTATTAGTTGGCAGACGCACCAAAGAAAACAAATAGAAGCAGACAGGATCCTAATGAAAGGAATAGGTCTGTTTTAATCAATTGTAATCATTAATCATTGTTATCAATTTATACAGAGCAAAGGACTCAACAACAATCATATAACCTTCCCATCTCAATAGATACATAATGAAATACATCAGTGGATGGGCAAAACGTCAAAAAACTATTTTTTTATGAAATAATTGTTATATACTCAAACCACATGAGACAATATTGACATAAAAAGCATCACAGCAGTAATATCCAACACCAGTCATTACACCCTACTGTTGAAAACTATAGTTCATCTTCATTACTGCAGTCATCACTATTCAACCTTAGTTACTTGATGTGTACAGTGTCAGTAGTCTACTGTATGTTCCATGTCCATACCAGCATAGCACTTAGAATACACGCCCCAATACATTGCTTCATTCTCAGTGGTATGTTAGTGTGGCTCCCTAACTCTAGGCTTTATAAATAGGCATGCCTTCTCATTGAGGGTTATTTAGTAGTGACTGTAAATATTCTAATTCCTGCTTTAACGACACCAAGCTACTAAACCTACCTGCTGTCCTCTGGTCTCTGTCTCGCCCTCCTCTATTCCGTGGCGAGACATTCAGGTAACTAATCTGCCTTTAAATATGTCTCGGAGGGAACGCCAAGCGCTAATTAGTATAGAAATTTACTGCTTTTCGTTTTATTGACTTGTCCTACTTCTCCGATAATTAACTAATGAGTAAAGTAATGAGCGATGTCATTCAGTCATGCTGTTCAATTAAAGTACAGAATCAATTATTGAGAATAGTTTGGGATGCCATTGCAAGCCTGCGGTCCAATTGCGTGCAGACAGTTGATAGCGTTGAAGTATTGGCGTGCGCTCGTAGTGGCGGCCTAATGTCCGATGAAAGAGATCACGGACAACTTTTGGAACTCAGAGATAAGGAGGCAGAGGCCTAGGATGAGAAAATGGTGGTGTTTGTTACCAAAGATTAGTAATTGGCAATGTAGGGATGCTATTGTTGCCGCTGTATGTTTCCCCTAACATGGTTATAATAGGAACGTCTAGATACATCATATTGCAACTGCTGTATCATTCATTAGCATAACTGTCATAAAGGGTAATGAATAATGAATTTACACGAGGGTGCTAAATTACATTTTCTAGGTAGTCTTTGACCCCACACAAGCCACATCACATAGCCCCATAGGCCCAAGATAATGCATCTTAGTGATCAATGTGTCACTGAAGAAATTCGGCGCTTTGACGAAAACACAGGCTTCATTATAGAAAATGAATTAGAGAATCACTCTCCCAAGTGTTTTGTTAGATAATGAACTCTATCTCATCAGACCAATGTACTCTGGCAGGGGTGATCATTCTGCTTACATCAAAATCAATGCACTTGTTGATGGAATGTATTTGAGTTAATCATCTGCGCTGCTGTTTTTAAGGGAATCCGATAACTTTATGTAGAACCCTTTTGAACACAAATAGAGTACTTGTATTTTCTAGGCCTGCATTCAGGACAAGGATAAGTGAAAGATTCCAGAAAATTAGGAAAGATTGTGAAAGATTCCAGAACATTAGGAAAGATTGTGAAAGATTCCAGAACATTAGGAAAGATTGTGAAAGATTCCAGAACATTAGGAAAGATTGTGAAAGATTCCAGAACATTAGGAAAGATTGTGAAAGATTCCAGAACATTAGGAAAGATTGTGAAAGATTCCAGAACATTAGGAAAGATTGTGAAAGATTCCAGAACATTAGGTTGCGCTAAATGTTCCCATAACACAAAAACTACCCAGTCGTGCTGATGATTATGCAATGTTTGTATAAAGCATTTCCCTGACGGTGCAAGAACGTTCCCAGAACACGTCTTCTGTTTTTTAAAGGTTCCCAGAATGTTTCATGATGCACAAAACATTTCCTCAATGTTATTAAGTTTTGAAAAGTCCATAGAGGTTTTTCATGTATTAGCTTACTGTTGAGAAAGTTAGTTGTACAACAATCCATGTAGAAACACATAAGGCAATTATTTGGAATCACATGACAATTTATTTTTACTGTACAAACATAGTCACAAGCGGGGATTGAACCTGAGAGCTTTGGAATGTTATCCCTGGAATTAATCTACTGTGCAACTAGGATGGAACTAGCACAAATATAAAGCTGTTTACATAAAGCTGTTTACTCTGACTTCCAGGTTGTGGTCTTTGTCTTTGCCAAAGAGAAGATAACTAGATCTAGAAATCTTCTTTATATACTGTAAAGTTGGGATGTTTTGACTTTTATTTCCACTACTAATTTGATTTCAGAAATCATGTTAAATAATTGCCTGGCAGATTGCACTGAGGTGTACATAGATGTGCATTTGTACTAAGACATACTTTGCATTCGGAAAGCATTCAGACCCCTTCACCTTTTCCACATTTTATTAAGTTACAGCCTTATTCTAAAATTGATTAAATAAATAAAAATCCTCATAAATCTACACACAATACCCCATAACGACCAAGTGAAAACAGGTTTATAGATTTTTTTCCAAATGTAGTAAAAATGAACACAGAAAAACTTTATTTACACAAGTATTCAGATCCTTTGCTATGAGACTCGAAATTGAGCTCAGGTGCATCCTGTTTCCATTGATCATTCTTGAGATGTTTCCATAACTTGATTGGAGTCCACCTGTGGTAAATTCAATTGATTGGATATGATTTGGAAAGGCACACACATGTCTATATAAGGTCCCACAGTTGACAGTGCATGTAAGGGCAAAAACCAAGCCATGAGGTCGAAGGAATTGTCCGTAGAGCTCAGAGACTGGATTGTGTCAAGGCACAGATCGGTGGAAGGGTACCGACACATTTCTGCAGCATTGAAGGTCCCCAAGAACACAGTAGCCTCCATCATTCTTAAATGAAAGAAGTTTGGAACCGCCCGGCCAAACTGAGCAATCGGGATAGAAGGGCCTTGGTCAGGGAGGTGATGGTCACTCTGACAGAGCTCCAGAGTTCCTCTGTGGAGATGGGACAACCATCTCTGCAACAGTCTACCAATAAGGCTTTTATGGTAGAGTGGCCAGACGGAATCCATTCCTCATTAAAAGGCACATGACAGCCCACTTGGAGTTTGCCAAAAGGCACCTAAAAGACTCAGACCATGAGAAACACGATTCTCTGGTCAGATGAAACCAAGATTGCACTCTTTGGCCTGACTGCCAAGTGTCACATCTGGAGAAAACCTGGCACCATCCCTACGGTGAAGCATGGTGGTGGCAGCATCATGCTGTGGGGATGTTTTTCAGCGGCAAGGACTGTGAGACTAGTCAGGATCGAGGGAAAGATGAACGGAGCAAAGTACAGAGAGATCCTTGATGAAAACCTGCTCCAGAGCACTCAGGACCTCAGACAGGTGCGCAGGTTCACCTTCCAACAGAACAACAACCCTAAGCACACAGCCAAGACAATGCAGGAGTGGCTTCGGAACAAGTGTCTGAATGTCCTTGAGTGGCCCAGCTAGAGCAGATTGCAGGTTCAAATGTACTCGATTACAATTCTTTAAAAAAGCTACACTATATACTGTATACAAAAGTATTTGTACACCCATTCAAATTAGTGGATTCAGCTTTTTAAGCCACACCCGTTGCTGAAAGGTGTATAAAATGTAGCATTCAGCCACGCAATCCCCATAGACAAAAATTGCCCCGGTCAACTGTAAGTGCTGTTATTGTGAAGTGGAAAAGTATAGGAGCAACAATGGCTCAGCCGCAAAGTGGTAGGCCACACAAGCTCACAGAACGGGACCGCTGAGTGCAGAAGCGTGTAATGCATAAAAATCGTCTGTCACTAGCAAGTTCCAGAATGCCTCTGGAAGCAACGTCAGCACAATAACTGTTTGTCAGTACACGTCAAATAAGCTTTTAATTTGACCCATCAAATAATGCAATTCTATTACAGAATGTTGTGTGTGCTGAATTTGCACGTGTAAGCCATGCTCCACCACTATGTTCAGTAGCACTGTCAAAGCTGTACAAAAAATAAAAGTCTGCAAACAAGCACACACTGTGTTTAGAATACCGCGTTGGTAATACAGCATTATTTGTTCGGCCAAATGGGAAAACGTCTGTGTGAGCATTTTAAATAAGATCAGGAGCAAACAAGCAGGATAAAATGTATGTATCAAATATCTTTGATACAGATGTTATTAGCAACTTCTGGTGACGGGAACGACCCGGAGGGCGAGGCGCAGGGCGATCCGGACGGGGACGGTAGAACTCCCGCAGCATTGAAGGGTCCAACATGTCCTCCACCGGAACCCAGCACCTCTCCTCCGGACCGTACCCCTCCCACTCCATGAGGTACTGAAGGCCCCTCGCCCGACGCCTCGAATCCAGGATAGAGCGAACGGAGTACGGCGGGGCCCCCTCTATGTCCAGAGGGGGCGGAGGAACCTCCCGCACCTCAGACTCCTGGAGCGGGCCAACCACCACCGGCCTGAGGAGAGACACATGGAACGAGGGGTTAATACGGTAATCAGGGGGAAGCTGTAACCTATAACAAACCTTGTTCACTCTCCTCAGGACTTTAAATGGCCCCACAAACCGCGGACCCAGCTTCCGGCAGGGCAGGCGGAGGGGTAGGCGGAGGGTCGAGAGCCAGACCCGGTCCCCCAGTGCAAACACCGGGGCCTCACTGCGGTGACGGTCTGCGCTGGCTTTCTGGCGCAGCACGGCCCGCTGGAGGTGAACATGGGCGGCGTCCCATGTCTCCTCGGCGCTCCTGAACCAGTCATCCACCGCAGGAGCCTCGGTCTGACTCTGATGCCAAGGTGCCAGAACCGGCTGGTACCCCAGTACGCACTGGAAGGGGGAGAGGTTAGTGGAGGAGTGGTGGAATGAGTTCTGAGCCATCTCGGCCCAGGGCACGAACGCTGCCCACTCCCCCGGCCGATCCTGGCAATACGACCGCAGGAACCTGCCCACATCCTGGTTCACTCTCTCCACCTGCCCATTACTCTCGGGATAAAACCCTGAAGTAAGGTTGATCGAGACCCCCAGACATTCCATGAACGCCTTCCAGACCCTCGAAGTGAACTGGGGACCTCGATCAGACACTAAATCCTCAGGCACCCCGTAGTGCCGGAAGACGTGCGTAAACAAGGCCTCCGCAGTCTGTAGGGCCGTAGGGAGACCGGGCAGAGGGAGGAGATGGCAGGACTTAGAGAACTGATCCACAACGACCAGGATCGTGGTGTTTCCCTGTGAGGGGGGGAGGTCGGTAAGAAAATCCACCAACAGGTGCGACCAAGGCCGCTGTGGAACGGGTAAGGGGTGTAGGTTCCCTCTGGGCAGGTGCCTAGGAGCCTTACACTGGGCGCACACCGAGCAGGAGGAAACATAAACCCTCACATCCTTGGCCAAGGTAGGCCACCAGTACTTCCCAACCAAACAGCTCACCATCTGACCGATCCCAGGATGACCAGAGGAGGGTGACGTGTGGGCCCAATAGATCAACCGGTCACGGACAGCAGACGGATCATACAGATGACCAGCGGGACACTGGAGGGGAGCGGGCTCTGCACATAACGCCTGCTCAATGTCCGCGTCCAGCTCCCACACTACCGGCGCCACCAGGCAGGATGTCGAGAGTATGGGAGTGGGATCACTGGGCCGCTCCTCTGTGTCATAGTCGGGACAGTGCGTCTGCTTTCACGTTTTGGGAACCAGGTCTGTAGGAAAGGGAAAAAACTAAACGGGTGAAAAACATGGCCCGCCTTGCCTCAAGAGGGTTCAGTCTTCTCGCTGCCCGGATGTGGTGGTCAGTCCAGATGAGAAAAGGGTGTTTGTTTATCCCCCTCAAGCCAATGTCTCGACGCCTTCAGAGCCTTGACGACAGCCAACAGCTCCCGGTCCCCCATGTCATAGTTTTGCTCCGCCGGGCTGAGCTTCTTCGAGAAGAAGGCACAGGCTCCTATCCCATCCTCCTATCCCAGCACGGCTCCTATCCCAGCCTCGGACGCGTCCACCTCCACTATTAACGTCAAAGAGGGATCCGGATGGGCCAGCACGGGAGCCGAGGTAAACAGAGCACTCAGGTGACCAAAATCCCCGTCCGCCTCAGACGACCACGGCAAACGTACCGGGCCCCCCTTCAGCAGTGAGGTAATGGGAGCCGCTACATCACCAAAACCCTGGATAAACCTCCGGTAGTAATTGGCAAACCCTAGGAACCGCTGCACTTCCTTTACCGTGGTGGGAGTCAGCCAATTACGCACGGCTGAAATGCGGTCACTCTCCATCTCCACCCCGAGGTGGAAATGCGGTACCCTAGGAAGGAGACGGACTACTGGAAGAACAGGCATTTCTCAGTCTTGACGTACAGGTCATGTTCCAACAGTCGACCAAGCACCCTGCGAACCAGGGTCACATGCTCGGCGCATGCAGCGGAGTATATCAGAATGTCATCAATAGACACCACTACACCCTGCCCGTGCAGGTCCCTGAAAATCTCATCTACAAAGGCTTGGAAGACTGATGGAGCATTCATCAACCCGTACGGCATGACGAGGTACTCATAATGCCCTGAGGTCGTACTGAACGCCGTCTTCCACTCGTCTCTCACCCGGATACGCATCAGGTTGTAAGCACTCTTGAGATCTAGTTTGGTGAAGAAGCACGCCCCGTGCATTGACTCAATCGCCGTGGTGATAAGAGGTAGCGGGTAACTGTACCTCACCGTGAGCTGATTTAGGCCTCGGTAGTCAATACACGGGCGCAGACCTCCCTCCTTCTTCTTCACAAAAAAGAATTTCAATCCTTGAAATTGAAATTGTGAATTTAAGTATGCTCCCTCTAATTCTCTCTCTCCCTCCCCCCCGGAGGACCTGAGCCCTAGGATCATGCCTCAGGACTACTTGGCCTGATGACTCCTGGCTGTCCCCAGTGCACCTGGTTGTGCTGCTGCTCCTTTTCTGCCTGCGGCTATGGAACCCTGACCTGTTCGTCGGACGTACTACCTTGTACCGGACCTGCTGTTTTCGACTCTCTCTCTCTCTACCGCACCTGCTCTCTTGACCTCTGAATGCTCGGCTCTGAAAAGCAAACTGACATTTACTCCTGAGATACTGACCTTTTGCACCCTCTACAACCACTGTGTTTATTATTTGACCCTGCTGGTCATCTATGAACGTTTTAACATCTTGAAGAACAATCTGACCTTAAATGGCCATGTACTCTTATGATCTCCACCCGGCACAGCCAGAAGAGGACTGGCCACCCCTCAGAGCCTGGTGCCTTTCTAGGGAGTTTTTCCTAGCCACCGTGCTTCTACATCTACAATGCTAGCTGTTTGGGGTTTTAGGCTGGGTTTCTATATAGCACATTGTGTCATCAGTTGATGTAAAAAGGGCTTTATAAATAAATACATTTGATTGATTGGTTGTTATTAAATTACCTGGAAACCCAATGAGAACGTTTGGGGAATGTTCTGTGGTGGTTGTTACAGATGTTGTGCACAACTTTTTAGTGAACATTGGGAGAACATTTCAAGGGTATTTAATTAGAAAAAAATTATGAATATTTGTTTATTTTTTATATATATATATAATAACATTCTTTGATAAAACCCTAACTGAAACTTAATGGGAATCTTAGCAGAATTCCCATTCTGGGAATGTTCCCGGTTTGCCAGGTGTGCTATGGTCCCATAAATTGTAATCAATATACCATTATCTTCAGTATTTATGCATTTCTTAGTCAGTAAATTGTATTTCAGATCAATGCACCGCATTACAATATATTATAAGCATGATACTGTAAAGGTAAAAACTGATCCAGTAAAAAAAGGAAGCAGGCATCAACCTAGTGGTGTTACATGTTCATTCAAAGACTCAATCATGAACACTCTTACTGACAGTTGTGGCTGCTTCGCGCGATGTATTGTTGTCTCTACCTTCTTGCCCTTTATGCTGTTGTCTGTGCCCAATAATGTTTGTACCATATTTTGTGCTGCTACCATGTGCTGCTGCCATGTTGTGTTGCTACCATCTTGTTGTCATGTTGTGTTAATACCATGATGTGTTGTCATGTGTTGCTGCCATGCTATGTTGTTGTCTTAGGTCTCTCTTTATGTAGTGCTGTTGTGTCTCTCTTGTCGTGATGTGTGTTTTATCCTATATTTTTCTTCTTTAGTCCCAGGCCCCCGTCCCTGCAGGAGGCCTTTTGCCTTTTGGTAGGCCGTCACTGTAAATAAGAATTTGTTCTTTTAACTGACTTGCCTAGTTAAATAAAGGTTGAATAAATGAACATGTTACCATTTAAAGAGATTGTGGGTTATGCCAGCACTAGTTGGTGTAACTGCACTAAGATACATTTTCCAGCTGCTGTTGTTTAGCAATTATTTTCAATTAAGAAACAATGTCCACAAGAAGGTACTTGCATATGTAGCTTATGTAAGAATGAGTGAGTGAGTGAGTGAGTGAGTAAGAGCGAGAAAGGGGGAAGACAAATAGAGATGGAATGAACGAGAAGGGGGGAGAAAGCAAGAGAGGGGAAAAAGAGGGAGACAGAGAGAAAAAGAGAGAAAGCTTGGCATCTCTCTCTCTCTCTCTCTCTCTCTCTCTCTCTCTCTCTCTCTCTCTCTCTCTCTCTCTCTCACACACACACACAGATTTCAGCTGCTGAACACTGACCCTAAATCCTCTCTCGGATAATTGAAGCATTAAACGCCTATATTTTTTGCTTAATTAATTTAATGAGAGTGCGAGGTAGTAAAAATCTGTAATTAAACCTTCCTGCATCACAGGAAACGGTGTCGGAATAAAAAAATTCAAAAACGAAGAAGAGACTAAATGCAATGAATCCCTCAACAGTGTTCTTCTGACTGTATCAATATTCTATTAATACTCACAGCCAGAGGTCTTGGCTGGTACGCAAGTCAACGCTGAGTGGATCTGACAGGCTTGCAGAAAGACGCAAAAGCCAAGGACATAAAATTCATCCTGACAGCAACCTTGGAGATCATCCCGGGCCAAAGTCTGCTGTGGTGCTAAATCAAAGAAATAAACTCAAAAGAACAGAATGGAGTCAACTCGTGTCATTATTATGACAAGCTGCTATATTTGCAGTGCTGTGTGTGGCTGGGCCAGTACAGCGTGGCTGCCTGGCTGGGCCAGTATGAGCAACTGGCCCTGAAACCCAAATAATCATTTAGAAAAAGCCTATGTGGCATCAATAAGAGTAATTTATTCTACTATCAAAATTGACTACAAAGTGTAAATAGGATCATTTTGGTCTTAATGTCAGTTTAGTCCAAACTGAGTTTTGTGAGACTTGTGGTCGTGACAGAATCACAATGTAGGTGAAGGTTGTGTTTGTCTCAATCCTGCCCACAGCTGGAGGCACACAAGTATTCATCAATTCAGAGTGCAGCTGCATGCAACCCAATCGTAATGCCCATAGTAAATGTGGTTTCACTTTGGATATCCCTATGTGACTAGTTTGGGGATCATCAGTAAATTACACAATGTACAAGGGACAATATGTTAAAATTCCAATAGCTCCAATTCTCAATGGCTTTAAAACCTCAAACCAACTATAAATTGTTGAAATTCATATGCAAATATTGAAAGCAACAGGGGGAAACCATTCAAAAATGGACATGCCTTCCTTAAACTGGTTATAACTCCAGTTCTGTTTGTGATATTAAGATTCTAACAACGGCAGTGTGTTATGTAGACGTATTTAGGACAAGTCGAGAACGGAGGGGGGCATGACTTTAAAAATGGCGGAGTAATAAAAAAATGAATGAATATACACTACCGGTCAAAAGTTTTAAAACACCTACTCATTCAAGGGTTTTTCTTTATTTGTATTATTTTCTACATTGTAGAATAATAGTGAAGACATCAAAACTATGAAATAACACATATGGAATCATGTAGTAATCAAAAAAGTGTTAAACAAATCAAAACACATTTTATATTTGGGATTCTTCAAACAGCCGCCTTTTGCCTTTGTCACGTTCCTGACCTTGTTTTCCTTTTGTATAGTTGTGTTTAGTGGGTCAGGACGTGAGCTGGGTGGGCAGTCTGTGTTGTTTGTTCTATGTTAAGTGTCAGGTTTAATTGACCTTGTATGGCTCTCAATCAGAGGCAGGTGTTTTGCGTTTTCCTCTGATTGAGAACCATATATAGGGAGGTTGTTTCACATTGTTTGTTGTGGGTGGTTGTCTCCTGTGTCCGTATATGTTTCCACACGGGACTGTATCGTTTGTTTGTAGTCGTGTACCTGTTCGTGCGTTCTTCGTTATATGTAAGTTCACATGTTTTAGGTCAGTCTACGTTCGTTTGTTGTTTTGTATTTTCCAAGTGTTTTTCGTCTTCGTCTTTAAATAAATTCATTATGTCATCATACCTCGCTGCACATTGGTCTTCCGATCCCTCTCTCCTCTCCTCGTCCGAGGAGGAGGAAGAGCTAGAGATTCGTTACAGCCTTGATGGCGGCAGGTAGCCTTGTGGTTAGAGTGTTGGGCCAGTCACCGAAAGGTTGCTAGATCGAATCCCTAAGCTGACAAGGTAAAAATCTGTCATTCTGCCACTGAACAAGGCAGTTAACCCACTGTTCCTAGGCCGTCATTGTAAATAAGAATTTGTTCTTAACTGACTTGCCTGGTTAAATAAAATAAAAATGACAGCTTTGCACACTCTTGGCATTCTCTCAACCAGCTTCACCTGGAATGCTTTTCTAACAGTCTTGAAGGAGTTCCCACATATGCTGAGCACTTGTTGGCTGCTTTTCCTTCGCTCTGAGGTCTGACTCATCCCAAACCAGCTCAATTTGGTTGAGGTCGGGGGATTGTGGAGGCCAGGTCATATGATGTAGCACTCCATCACCTCTCCTTCTTGGTCAAATAGCCCTTACACAGCCTGGAGGTGTGTTGGGTCATTGTCCTGTTGAAAAACAAATTACAGTCCCACTAAGCGCAAACCAGATGGAATAGCGTATCACTGCAGAAAGCTGTGGTAGCCATGCTGGTTAAGTATGCCTTGAATTCGAATAAATCCCAGACAGTGTCACCAGAAAACCACCCCCACACCATAACAACTCCATGCTTTACGGTGGGAAAAACACATGCAGAGATCATCCGTTCACCCACACCGCGTCTCACAAAGACATGGCGGTTGGAACAAAAATCTCAAATTTGGACTCCAGACCAAAGGACATATTTCCACTGGTCTCATGTCCATTGCTCATATTTCTTGGTCCAAGAAAGTCTCTTCTTCTTTTTGGTGTCCTTTAGTGGTGGTTTATTTGTAGCAAATCGACCATGAAGGCCTGATTCACACAGTGTCCTCTGAACAGTTGATGTTGAGATGTGTCTGTTAGTTGAACTCTGTGAAGCATTTATTTTGGCTGCAATTTCTGAGGCTGGTAACTCTAATGAACTTATCCTCTGCAGCAGAGGTAACTCTGGGTCTTCCTTTCCTGTGGCGGTCCTCATGAGAGCCAGTTTCATCATAGCACTTGATGGTTTTTGCGACTGCACTTGAAGAAACTTTCATAGTTCTTTAAATGTTACGTATTGACTGAACTTCATGTTAAAGTAATGATGGACTGTCATTTCTCTTTGCTAATTTGAGCTGTTCTTGCCATAATATGGACTTGGTCTTTTACCAAATATGGCTATATTCTGCATACCACCCCTACCATACCACCCCTGCATACCATCCCATACCACCCCTAACTGATTGTCTCAAATGCAATAAATTACACAAATTAACTTTTAATTAGCACACCTGTTAATTGAAATGCATTCCAGGTAACTACCTCATGAAGCTGGTTGAGAAAATGCCAAGAGTGTGCAAAGTTGTCATCAAGGCAAGGGTGGCTATTTGAAGAATCTCAAATTTTAAAGATATTTTAATTTGCTTAACACTTTTTTGGTTACTACATGATCCCTATGTGTTATTTCATAGTTTTAATGTCCTCACTATTATTCTACAATGTAGAAAATAGTAAAAATAAAGAAAAACCCTTGAATGAGCAGGTGTTCTGAAACTTTTGACCGGTAGTGTATATATTTTTCATTAATGAGCAGTCAAAATGATTTTCCTAACTCTTCCCACCTGTGAAAGCACACGAGACACCCATATGAAACCACACACCAAACCACATCCCAAAACCAACTCACGTTTGAGTTCAGTCATGGCCGCTAGCATTTTATAAACCAAATCTAAAACTACGCAGTGCAGTCGTCTTTTAACTCTCGTTAAACACAACCATGTAACCCTATTTTAAACACTACCAGCGATACCGTGATAGATGCATGATGACAGCGTTACATACAATTCCACACGTATGACGTTTGTTGTATGGATTGAGATTTAAACACTGACCTGATGCCAAGATGTTTGAATTACTGATTACAACCACAACCCAAGAAATAAAACAGGAGTTTATGGCACTATCCATTTAGCCTGAAGCTAGGTTTCTGCAGGCTTTATATTTCTCAAAGGAAAGGTTGGCAACACCTTATCACTGTTGTTTCAATTGGAATAGTATACATTACTGACAGAGGACAGGGTTGAGATATTGTGAAATATTTGGCAGTTTTACATGTAACCATACAGCAGTCAGAAACGCTACAGCTCAATTTAAACACATTCAGTGTCATTCTAAGATATATGTCATAACAAGACGTCGAATTTCATTTAATATCATATTACGGTTGGACTGATCCCTCTTCGTATTGTCAACTCCCTCTTACACCTCTCTCAGTGCATAGACATATGGATTATGACATAGCATGTTAAACAATAGGCTCCTGTGTATAGCCTATGACCTTGCTGTCTTGACCAATGACCTATTTACCGTTGCAGCTCTCGCTGTTGAGTTGACTGATGATACATTCACATCTCAGAGAGACGGAACCAATGTCCACACGTTGACGTTATCCCCATCCCCACGCCTCTGTGTGTGTCCACTCTGAGCACGTGTGAGCAGGTGACAGCGTCTGTGGAGGTGTGAGTGTATGTTTACCTGGGAGTGTGTTCACCATCGTCTCTCAAATGTCAATCAAAGGGACTAGGATTGTATTGGGGGAAGGAGGGGTGAGGTTTGGTTGGGGTAATGGTGGAAGGGGTGATTATTATAATTTTTTTGTGTTTGTGGGGTGGTGGGGAGGTTGGTAATACCACACTTTCCTCACAGGGCACAGCCAGGTCACAGCTGGAGCCTGCCGACACTTCCTGTCGCTGACTGGCCTCGCCCACCCACCAATCCAGACTCAGCAAAACCTTCCAGAGCACCAACGAAGTAGTCAGCACAAAAAAAAGGAGGGAATCAGCATATGTCCACTCGCAGGACAACACCTCCAAAGACAACTGTCCAATGGCAGCAGATTGGTTCTCTCTCTTTTCTCTGCTTTGTGTTGTCAGAGAAGGGAAGACGGATCAGAAAAGCTGGAGTTGCATTTTTGGGCTAGTTTGTCCCCAGGGAACCTGCTCTGACTCCATAAGGGTTGTGACATGAAAGGCTTGATGCCAAAATATCTGGGGGCCTGAAATACCCAGATAATGAATTTAATGTGGTGTACTATAAGCATCATCACATTTGTTTGTTGTTTTGTTGTTTTGTTGTTTCTATATTCCACGTCATTTGCTGTGATCGCTGATCCATCCCCCGCTAATCAACGTAAATAGCATTACAATTACCGAGCGAGTCGAACATCCATCTCACTGGCTATCTATCACTGTTTTAGTCTGCAATATTCCCCAATTAAAGCGTTATTGTACCCTACTTCATCAACAGGACTAAAGTAATCAAGATTAATCTCAGTTAGGCTGACACGTGCTCTTTGCTTAGGAACACACAATACAATTGCTTAAGGCAAGCATCATTAGGAAACGCAATAAAATTAGGCAAACTGATTATATTTCCAAACTCAGTGGCAAAATAAAACACAATTTCGCCACCGCCAATTAAGGGAGTTGTACTTGTTGAATGTCGGCCATTATGTTGTATTGTTGTAATGCTCGGGCACACTTTGGTATGGGGATGGGTAGTGAGGGGGGGAGCAGCCTGTAGCAACCGTATAGGGCTCCCAGCCAGCTATTGACACTAAATTAGACCTAGCCAAGGGGTACACCAGCCATTTTGGGCTCTGTTGTCAGTAAGAATCTAATAAGGGTGAAATGTTTTGAAATCTGTCTTTTGAGTTGTGAGGAAAAAATGTATTCTGGAAGGTAATTCATAATTTAATTACAGTTCAGATGGAATATAGTACTGTATGTGTTGTATACTGTGTGTATGTGTGTGTGTGTGTGTGTGTGTGTGTGTGTGTGTGTGTGTGTGTGTGTGTGTGTGTGTGTGTGTGTGTGTGTGTGTGTGTGTGTGTGTGTGTGTGTGTGTGTGTTGTATACTGTGTGTATGTGTATGTGTATGTGTGTGTGTGTGTGTGTGTGTGTGTGTGTGTGTGTGTGTGTGTGTGTGTGTGTGTGTGTGTGTGTGTGTGTGTGTGTGTGTGTGTGTGTGTGTGTGTGTGTGTGCCTACCATAGCTGGCACCAATGTTTTCCAGGACAATCTATTTATTGTCATTCACGACCAGCCTGAACAATAGTCTGAAACACACGCTGTGATTCTCCGGTTAGCACTGAAACCATTTCAAATGCTTATTAATCTTGCCTTGAGCACTTTTCCTCCCCAAAATGGAAAATGAATGAAAAATACATGGAAATATGAAAATACCTTATCTTATCACTATGTGGAAGTAATTTTATGTGATCCCTCCCTGAAATAGCTATGACATTCTAAGAATATATTTGGAATATTCATTGATGTAGAATTGACGTACGGTATACTGGATGCGTTCATGATGCCTGTCCCCAGACTGTGTGTTTGTAAATCAACGTCATGACAGGTTCTGAATCTAATTTGCTGTGTCACATACAGCAAATAGAGGCTAAACTGAAACACTGTGTCTCACACAGCAGATACAGGCTAAACTGAAACACTGTGTCTCACACAGCAGATAGAGGCTAAACTGAAACACTGTGTCTCACACAGCAGATAGAGGCTAAACTGAAACACTGTGTCTCACACAGCAGATACAGGCTAAACTGAAACACTGTGTCTAACACAGCAGATAGAGGCTAAACTGAAACACTGTGTCTCACACAGCAGATAGAGGCTAAACTGAAACACTGTGTATCACACAGCAGATAGAGGCTAAACTGAAACACTGTGTCTCACACAGCAGATACAGGCTAAACTGAAACACTGTGTCTCACACAGCAGATAGAGGCTAAACTGAAACACTGTGTCTCACACAGCAGATAGAGGCTAAACTGAAACACTGTGTCTCACACAGCAGATACAGGCTAAACTGAAACACTGTGTCTCACACAGCAGATACAGGCTAAACTGAAACACTGTGTCTCACACAGCAGATACAGGCTAAACTGAAACACTGTGTCTCACACAGCAGATAGAGGCTAAACTGAAATTACAGACATGATAGGTAGGCAGACTAGAGGTATGTCGGTGGATGCCAATATCCTTGAGGTGTGTGTGTGTGTGTGTGTGTGTGTGTGTGTGTGTGTGTGTGTGTGTGTGTGTGTGTGTGTGTGTGTGTGTGTGTGTGTGTGTGTGTGTGTGTGTGTGTGTGTGTGTGTGTGTGTGTGTTCTTTATCCTCCAGCTCGCCGCCTTGGCTTTCCATGGCTTTAGAATTTCTAAGGGAGACAGAGAGAGAAGTATATTTTAGTTTGAGGTGGCCCTTTGCAGGCAGTGTCCCAAAGAGAACCTCAGTAAGGCCTGACCCCAGATCACATCAGTCCCTCATTAAGGATGTCATACCCCTTCAGGTGACAGGGGGGACCATTCAAAGAGCAGAATGATACTGTATACTGTATTTTTTCTATACCCAGATTCCTGGGTTTATATATAAACAAAACTGATCGTTATTTTATTAATCCACGTTTGAACGTGACATGTCACAACTGAAATGTGTGTTTATAATACTAGTATAAATTCTATTATATTAAGAATATACGAAGGCCTATAGGTAACAACACACTACTGGACCAATTCAGATGACGCACATATGCTACTATATGATACTCACAGTTCTGAAAACAATCAATGGGCTCATAAAATGTATAAACCCTTTTGATGCACAATGACCTTTTGAATTCTGATTAACCTTGTCCTAATGGCCACGCTGACCTGTGCAATGGCTTCATGAATTATAAATGTGATTGATTATCATAGTCCGTTCATTTAGGAGTACCATCCCCATATTTCATCATTTTATTTCTCAATTTTCTCTCCCAAGCGAGTAGATTCCGTAGACATTATACTTCTAAAGCGTTTCGGTTATCAAATACAATTTGTCCTTCCCCCCTTTCTCACGCCTCCTCTAATCGTTTTTGCTTATTACATAGACCACCAGTGTTGTATTCATAGACCACCAGTATTGTATTCATAGACCTCCAGTGTTGTATTCTTATACCTCCAGTGTTGTATTCATAGACCACCAGTGTTGTATTCATAGACCACCAGTGTTGTATTCATAGACCTCCAGTGTTGTATTCTTATACCTCCAGTGTTGTATTCATAGACCTCCAGTGTTGTATTCTTATACCTCCAGTGTTGTATTCATAGACCACCAGTGTTGTATTCTTATACCTCCAGTGTTGTATTCATAGACCACCAGTGTTGTATTCATAGACCACCAGTGTTGTATTCATAGACCTCCAGTGTTGTATTCTTATACCTCCAGTGTTGTATTCATAGACCTCCAGTGTTGTATTCATAGACCTCCAGTGTTGTATTCTTATACCTCCAGTGTTGTATTCTTATACCTCCAGTGTTGTATTCTTATACCTCCAGTGTTGTATTCATAGACCACCAGTGTTGTATTCATAGACCACCAGTGTTGTATTCATAGACCTCCAGTGTTGTATTCATAGACCTCCAGTGTTGTATTCATAGACCTCCAGTGTTGTATTCATAGACCTCCAGTGTTGTATTCATAGACCTCCAGTGTTGTATTCATAGACCTCCAGTGTTGTATTCATAGACCTCCAGTGTTGTATTCATAGACCACCAGTGTTGTATTCTTATACCTCCAGTGTTGTATTCTTATACCTCCAGTGTTGTATTCATAGACCACCAGTGTTGTATTCTTATACCTCCAGTGTTGTATTCTTATACCTCCAGTGTTGTATTCTTATACCTCCAGTGTTGTATTCATAGACCTCCAGTGTTGTATTCTTATACCTCCAGTGTTGTATTCTTATACCTCCAGTGTTGTATTCTTATACCTCCAGTGTTGTATTCTTATACCTCCAGTGTTGTATTCTTATACCTCCAGTGTTGTATTCATAGACCTCCAGTGTTGTATTCTTATACCTCCAGTGTTGTATTCTTATACCTCCAGTGTTGTATTCTTATACCTCCAGTGTTGTATTCTTATACCTCCAGTGTTGTATTCATAGACCTCCAGTGTTGTATTCATAGACCTCCAGTGTTGTATTCTTATACCTCCAGTGTTGTATTCATAGACCACCAGTGTTGTATTCATAGACCTCCAGTGTTGTATTCTTATACCTCCAGTGTTGTATTCTTATACCACCAGTGTTGTATTCATAGACCTCCAGTGTTGTATTCTTATACCTCCAGTGTTGTATTCATAGACCTCCAGTGTTGTATTCTTATACCTCCAGTGTTGTATTCATAGACCTCCAGTGTTGTATTCATAGACCTCCAGTGTTGTATTCATAGACCTCCAGTGTTGTATTCGTAGACCTCCAGTGTTGGGGGGGGAGAAAGAGCACAGAGAAATAGTGATTGATGGCCTAATTTCAAGGCCAGAATAAAGCCGTTTTCTAAGTCTGTTGATTCTCCATTTATTCGCTAATAGAAACATTTATCAAAAATAATCTTGTTTTTTGCTTAAGCAAAAATTGCATTTTTAAACCTTCATTAGTGCTCCCATGCATACATAATCCAATTGGGTAAATACAGTGTACGAATGAAAAATTAATACTCTGTCCTTCCTTCCCCTGGTAAAGTGGAAGTTGAAGAAGCTGATAGTGGCTCACTTGCCTTCCTACATAGGAGACAGAGTTTAGGACTAAGAGGAAAAGACCTGTGGAATAGCTTCAGAATTCCTGCAGACCAAAACAGGCTTTGAAGGTCGGAGAGATGAAAGACCACCAAATGATTACATTTGTTTGTCCTGTCCTAGTTTAAATCACACATATTCCCTACGTATGAGTTTTCTTTTTCAATTATGAGAACCATGAGGGAACCATTTTGCCTGGTCGTCTTCTTTGTGAGCAGTACAGTACAGCAGCACAGTAGCAGAGAGAGAAACGTGAATAAAATCCTTTTGTTGCCTGCCTGGGCAAGAGGGATGATGTTGTACTGTTGTTCGTCTAGGTTTTGCCTATGTAGCTATATCAAACAGGAGTCATGTCTTGTTACCTGGCAACCATTCCACTAGCCCCAGTCTCGGTGTTCCAGCAGAAAGACAGTTTTAATCACCTAGCAAATTTCCAGCTCAAGAAACAGACAGGGGCTCTGCTTAATCTTGTTAGCACGATGAGGCCGTTTTCAGATAGCACCACAAATCAAATCATCCCAGAGACTTTTGAGCTGGGGGTTTTCTGCGGTGACGGCGGTGACGGCGGTGACATGTGTATTTAAAGGGAATATGTACAGTCAGGTCCCAAATTATTGGATTCCTTGATAAAGATGAACTAAAAAGACTGTATAGAATAAGTAATATAAATTCTGAGGTGTATTTGCTGCTATTTCTTTTGTGAAATTGATATTATTATATACTAGTACACTTGCTCAGAGAAAGAGATTTTGTTTAACAAGTCATATTTATTTTTCTTGAAAGGATAGGGGCCCAAAGTATTGCCACCCCTGTTTTCAATACCTTCCAATACCTCACCTTGTGAGGATAACAGCACTGAGCCTTTTTCTAAAATTGGAGGACACATAAGGAGGGATCTTAGACCTTCGATCATACAGAATCTTTACAGATCCTTGATATCCTTGATATCTGTGTTTATGGATGGATTGCACTCTTCAATTCAAACCACAGGTTTTTAATGGGGTTCAAGTCCAAAGACTAAGATGGGCATTACAAAATGTTGATTTTATGGTCAATTAACCATTTATTTGGGGATTTTGATGTGCGCTTGGAGTTATTGTCTTGCTGGAAGATCCACTTGTGGCCACGTTTCAGCCTCCTGGCAGAAGTAAACAGGTTGTTGGCAAAAATGTTCATGATGCCGTTGACCTTAATTAAAGCTAGGGGGCAGTATTTTGATGTTTGGATGAAAAACCTGCCTATTTCTCAGGCCCAGAAGCTAGAATATGCATATAATTGGCAGATTGGGATAGAAAACACTCTAAAGTTTCCAAAACTGTCAAAATATTGTCTGTGAATATAACAGAACTGATATTGCAGGCGAAAACCTGAGGAAAATCCAACCAGGAAGTGCTGTTTTTCTGAAACTACTCTTTTCCATTGCAAGCCTATCCTCCATTTAAAGGGATATCAACCAGATTCCTTTCCCTATGGCTTCCACAAGGTGTGAACAGTCTTTAGACATAGTTTCAGGCTTTTATTCTGAAAAATGAGCGAGAATGATCACATCGCATCAGTGGATAGCCAGATGTCCTCAGATTTGTGCTTGTGCTCTCTTCTATTGAAAAGGCTACCGTCCGGTTGAAATATTATCGATTATTTATTGTAAAAACAACCTGAGGATTGATTATAAAAAACTTTGACATGTTTCTACGAACTTTACGGATACTATTTGGAATTTTCGTCTGCCCGTCGTGACCGCACGAGCCTGTGGATTACTGAACAAAACATGCCAACCAAATGGAGGTTTTTGGATATAAAGAGAATCTTTATCGAACAAAACTAACATTTATTGTGTAACTGGGAGTCTCGTGAGTGCAAACGTACGAAGATCATCAAAGGTAAACGATTCATTTTATTGCTTTTCTGACTTTCGTGACCAATCTACTTTGCTGCTAGCTGTTTGTAATGTTTTGTCTGCTGAGAGCTGTCCTCACATAATCGCATGGTTTGCTTTCACCATAAAGTATTTTTGAAATCTGACACGATGGTTGGATTAACAACAGGTGTGTTTTGGTGTTATTTTCTGCTTATGCATATTTTTTTGACGCAAAACCAACCACTAGTGTGCATGGCCAAAGTACTCTAATTTCATGTCATCTGAACATAGCACTGGTTCCAATCCTTGTGCCAATGCCGTTTAGCAAACTCTAGGCATTTACATTGTTGGATGACAGGAGAATAGAGCTCTTTCTCCACGCACACCAGTGGTGGGTTTTGCATCAAAAGAAATATGCAGAAAATAACCCGATACACTGTTCCTGCGGAGCCTTGTTAAGGTCAACGACATCATGAACTTTACCCAGTACCAGGACATTTTGAACCTGGTTGCCTCTGCCAGGAGACAGCAACATGGATGCAAGTGGATCTTCCAGCAAGCCTAACCTCAAGCCTGTAATTCTAATGACCATAGTCAACTGTTATCGCTAGATTTATTTTCTTATTTTGTTTTACTCTCCGAAAGTACCCCCCTTCCCCGACCCCCTCACACATTGCTCTAAGCACCACTTCCCACCTCCCCTCTTTGGACATGAGCTCACTTACATTTTAAAGTCTCCTCTTCCCTATAGATTGTCTTGGTTTAGCCCTGAGCTAGCACCCAGAAGACTCCCCACTCTGTGCCCAGGAGAACTATGTGAATCAAATCAAATCAAATCAAGTTTATTTTATATAGCCCTTCGTACATCAGCTAATATCTCGAAGTGCTGTACAGAAACCCAGCCTAAAACCCCAAACAGCAAGCAATGCAGGTGTAGAAGCACGGTGGCTAGGAAAAACTCCCTAGAAAGGCCAAAACCTAGGAAGAAACCTAGAGAGGAACCAGGCTATGAGGGGTGGCCAGTCCTTTTCTGGCTGTGCCGGGTGGAGATTATAACAGAACATGGCCAAGATGTTCAAAATGTTCATAAGTGACAAGCATGGTCAAATAATAATCAGGAATAAATGTCAGTTGGCTTTTCATAGCCGATCATTAAGAGTTGAAAACAGCAGGTCTGGGACAGGTAGGGGTTCCATAACCGCAGGCAGAACAGTTGAAACTGGAATAGCAGCAAGGCCAGGTGGACTGGGGACAGCAAGGAGTCATCATGCCCGGGAGTCCTGACGTATGGTCCTAGGGCTCAGGTCCTCCGAGAGAGAGAAAGAAAGAGAGAAGGAGAGAATTAGAGAGAGCCAAGATTTTCAAAATGTTCATAAATGACAAGCATGGTCAAATAATAATCAGGAATAAATGTCAGTTGGCTTTTCATAGCCGATCATTAAGAGTTGAAAGCAGCAGGTCTGGGACAGGTAGGGGTTCCATAACCGCAGGCAGAACAGTTGAAACTGGAACAGCAGCAAGGCCAGGTGGACTGGGGACAGCAAGGAGTCATCATGCCCGGTAGTCCTGACGTATGGTCCTAGGGCTCAGGTTCTCCGAGAGAGAGAAAGAAAGAGAGAAGGAGAGAATTAGAGAGAGCATACTTAAATTCACACAGGACACCGGATAAGACAGGAGAAGTACTCCAGATATAACCAACTGACCCTAGCCCCCCGACACATAAACTACTGCAGCATAAATACTGGAGGCTGAGACAGGAGGGGTCAGGAGACACTGTGGCCCCATCCGATGATACCCCCGGACAGGGCCAAACAGGAAGGATATAACCCCACCCACTTTGCCAAAGCACAGCCCCCGCACCACTAGAGGGATATCTTCAACCACCAACTTACAATCCTGAGACAAGGCCGAGTATAGCCCACAAAGATCTCCACCACAGCACAAACCAAGGGGGGGCGCCAACCCAGACAGGAAGATCACGTCAGTAACTCAACCCACTCAAGTGACGCACCCCTCCTAGGGACGGCATGGAAGAGCACCAGTAAGCCAGTGACTCAGCCCCTGTAATAGGGTTAGAGGCAGAGAATCCCAGTGGAGAGAGGGGAACCGGCCAGGCAGAGACAGCAAGGGCGGTTCGTTGCTCCAGAGCCTTTCCGTTCACCTTCACACTCCTGGGCCAGACTACACTCAATCATATGACCTACTGAAGAGATAAGTCTTCAGTAAAGACTTAAAGGTTGAGACCGAGTCTGCGTCTCTCACATGGGTAGGCAGACCGTTCCATAAAAATGGAGATCTATAGGAGAAAGCCCTGCCTCCAGCTGTTTGCTTAGAAATTCTAGGGACAATTAGGAGGCCTGCGTCTTGTGACCGTAGCGTACGTGTAGGTATGTACGGCAGGACCAACTCGGAAAGATAGGTAGGAGCAAGCCCATGTAACGCTTTATAGGTTAACAGTAAAACCTTGAAATCAGCCCTTGCCTTAACTTCTTCTGGCTGCAAGCCCGAGGCCGCCCACAATATGACAACAGCCACTTCAAGTGCAGGGCGCGAAATTCAAAATATATTTTTTAGAAATATTTAACTTTCACACATTAACAAGTCCAATACAGCAAATGAAAGGTACACATCTTGTGAATCCAGCCAACATGTCCGATTTTTAAAATGTTTTACAGCGAAAACAGCACGTATATTTATGTTAGCTCACCACCAAATACAAAAAAGGACAGACATTTTTCACAGCACAGGTAGCATGCACAAAGCCAACCTAACTAACCAAGAACCAACCAAATTAACCAACAAACAACTTCATCAGATGACAGTCTTATAACATGTTATTCAATAAATCTATGTTTTGTTTGAAAAATGTGCATATTTCAGGTATAAATCATAGTTTACATTGCAGCTACAATCAGAAATTGCACCGAAAGCAGACAGAATAATTACAGACACCAACGCCAAATACCTAAATACTCATCATAACACATTTCTGAAAAATACATAGTGTACAGCAAATGAAAGACAGGCATCTTGTGATTCCAGCCATAATTTCCGATTTATTAAGTGTTTTACAGCGAAAACACAATATAGCGTTATATTAGCTTACCACAATAGCCAGAAACACAAGCCATTTCCCAGCAGCAAAAGTTAGCGATCGTAACAAACCAGTAAAAGTTATATAATTTTTGACTAACCTTGATATGCTTCATCAGATGACAGTCCTATAACATCAGGTTATACATACACTTATGTTTTGTTCGAAAATGTGCATATTTAGAGCTGAAATCAGTGGTTATACATTGTGCTAACGTAGCTACTTTTTCCCACAACGTCCGGATTTTTTTCTGACACTTTTTCTGACACACATATTCTGACCAAATAGCTATTCATAAACATAACTAAAAAATACATGTTGTATAGGAAATGATAGATACACTCGTTCTTAATGCAATCGCCGTGTTAGAATTCTAAAAATAACTTCATTGCGACATAAGGCTTACGTTATGGCGACCGAGTGCCCAAAACCTGGGCGCAAAACTAATAGTACACAGTTCGACAGATATATGAAATAGCATCATAAAATGGGTCCTACTTTTGCTGATCTTCCATCAGAATGTTGTACAAGGTGTCCTTTGTCAAGAACAATCGTTGTTTGGATTTAGAACGTCCTTTTTCCCTCTTGAATTAGCAAGCGCTCTAGCCAAGTGGCGCGAAGCTCTCCTTTCTGAACAAAGGCACACAACGCAACACGCCTAACGTCCCGAATAAATTTCAAAAATCGAATAAAACGATATTGAAAAAACATACTTTACGATGATATTGTCACATGTATCAAATAAAATCAAAGCCGGAGATAGTAGTCGCCTACAACGAAAGCTTTTCAGAAGGCAATTCCAGGTCCAACCTCGCGCCTTCCTGAAAACAGGAAATGGGTGACACCTCATTCCAAGAGGATTCATTCCACTTCAGACCAAGATAAACACTCCATTTCTTCTCTCACAGCCTCTTGACATCCAGGGGAAGGTGTATGACGTGCATGTATACTAATACGTATCATGCCCATTTATAGGCAGGACCTAGAAGAGAGCATCGATTTCAGATTTTCCACTTCCTGGTCAGGAAGTTTGTGCCAAATGAGTTCTGTTTTACTCACAGATATAATTCAAACGGTTTTAGAAACTAGAGAGTGTTTTCTATCCAATAGTAATAATAATATGCATATTGTACGAGCAAGAATTGAGTACGAGGCCGTTTGAAATGGGCACCTTTTATCTGGCTACTCAATACTGCCCCTGCAGCCAAAACAGGTTAAAACTTCTTGTCAATAGGGGGAGCTGTTAGCACTATTTTTTCTTGATGTTCCCAAATTAAACTGCCTCGTACTCAATTCTTGCTCGTACAATATGCATATTATTATCACTATTGGATAGAAAACACTCTCTAGTTTCTAAAACCGTTTGAATTATGTCTGTGCGTGAAACAGAACTGGACTTAGAGCAATTTCCCTATGTGGAGTTGAGAATGCAGATTTTTCCAACCTGTTCTCAGACCTGTGTATAACTCTGCCTGTCTTCTATTGGTTGAGATGCACTGCATACGCCTTCCCCTGGGTGTCAGCGAATAGAGGGCCTTGAAATGGAGTCTCTAGGCAGATCCGAAAGTCTATAAATTGATTGGAATCGATGTGTCCCCCCTTTTGATTCTTCGCGCTGACGCAGTGAGGATCTTGGCATGTCGTTTTAGAAGCTCCTGTTTTAGCTCCTAGATATATCCGGCTCTGTTTTTATTCGATATAGGCTTTAAAGACATCATAATCTTGTTATTTTAAACCGATTTATATCAGTTTATGTCAGTATATTGCGATTTTCGGGTATTTCATTTTCTGGCGTTGTAGGAAGTTGGGTATCTCTCTCTCGCATGCCATTGTTTACTGCTAATTGCAACGTGGAAGATGACTTTCTCCAACCCAGCAACGATTCTTTTGGACAAAGGACACCTATCCCAAGATTCTGATGGGAGGTCATCAAAAAGTAAGAACTATTTATGCTGATAATTCATTGTTCTGTTGAAAAAAGTCAAATGCATAAGACGCCATTACTTGCAGTGTAGCCTTGCTTTATCGCACCCTGTATTGCGCAGTAACGTTAATTTTAAAAATGTAATTCAGCGATTGCATTAAGAACTAATTTGTCTTTCAATTGCTGTCCAACCTGTATTTTTTTAGTCAAGTTTATGAATAGTTTTTGATAAGAATAGGTGCCTTTCCAAGATGGCGCCGGACAGATTGCTTGAGTATTTGGACACTATTCTCATTGTATAAGCACGATTTGTGCCGCTAAATATGCACATTTTCGAACAAACTCTATATGCATTGTGTAATATGATGTTACAGGACTGTCATCTGAAGAATTCTGAGAAGGTTAGTGAAAAAATTAACATATTTTGGTGGTTTATACGTTATCGCTCTTTTTGCCTTGAATCAATGCTGGGGTGATGTTTGCACATGTGGTAAGCTAATATAACGCTATATTGTGTTTTCGCTGTAAAACACTTAGAAAATCTGAAATATTGTCTGGATTCACACGATCTGTGTCTTTCATCTGCTGTACGCTGTGTATTTTTAAGAAATGTTTTATGATGAGTAATTAGCTAATACACGATGGTCTCTGTAGTTATTCTAGTCGCTTTGGTGAGAGTTGTGATGGTGGCTGCAATGGTAAACTCTGATTTATACCTGAAATATGCACATTTTTCTAACAAAACATATGCTATACAATAAATATGTTATCAGACTGTCATCTGATGAGGTTGTTTCTTGGTTAGTGGCTATTTATATCTTTATTTGGTCGAATTTGTGATAGCTACTGATGGAGTAAAAAAAATGGTGGAGTATAGAAGTGGTGTCTTTTGCTAACGTGGTTAGCTAATAGATTTACATATTGTGTCTTCCCTGTAAAACATTTTAAAAATCAGAAATGATGGCTTGATTCACAAGATGTGTATCTTTCATCTGGTGTCTTGGACTTGTGATTTAATGATATTTAGATGCTACTATTTACTTGTGACGCTATGCTAGCCTATGCTAGTCAGCTTTTTTACTGGTGGGGGTGCTCCGGGACCCGGGTTTCTGAGGAAGTAGAGGTTAACAGGAAGCCAGTGTAGGGAAGCTAGCACTGGAGTAATATGATCAAATTTCTTGGTTCTAGTCAGGATTCTAGCAGCCGTATTTAGCACTAACTGAAGTTTATTTAGTGCTTTATCCGGGTAGCTGGAAAGTAGAGCATTGCAGTAGTCTAACCTAGAAGTAACAAAAGCATGGATACATTTTTCTGCATCATTTTTGGACAGAAAATTTCTGATTTTTGCAATGTTACGTAGATGGAAAAAAGCTGTCCTTGAAACAGTCTTGATATGTTCGTCAAAAGAGAGATCAGGGTCAAGAGTAACGCCGAGGTCCTTCAGTTTTATTTGAGACGACTTTACAACCATCAAGATTAATTGTCAGATTTAACAGAAGATCTCTTTGTTTCTTGGGACCTAGAACAAGCATCTCTGTTTTGTCCGAGTTTAAAAGTAGAAAGTTTTCAGCCATCCACTTCCTTATGTCTGAAACACAGGCTTCTAGCGAGGGCAATTTTGGGGCTTCACCATGTTTCATTGAAATGTACAGCTGTGTGTCATCCGCATAGCAGTGAAAGTTAACATTATGTTTTCGAATAACATCCCCAAGACTAAAATATATAGTGAAAACAATAGTGGTCCTAAAACGGAACCTTGAGGAACACCGAAATGTACAGTTGATTTGTCAGAGGACAAACCATTCACAGAGACAAACTGATATCTTTCCGACAGATAAGATCTAAACCAGGCCAGAATTTGTCCTTGTAGGCCAATTTGGGTTTCCAGTCTCTCCAAAAGAATGTGGTGATCGATGGTGTCAAAGGCAGCACTAAGGTCTAGTAGCACGAGGACAGATGCAGAGCCTCGGTCTGACGCCATTAAAAGGTCATTTACCACCTTCACAAGTGCAGTCTCAGTGCTATGATGGGGTCTAAAACCAGACTGAAGCATTTCGTATACATTGTTTGTCTTCAGGAAGGCAGTGAGTTGCTGCGCAACAGCTTTTCTAAAAATTTTGAGAGGAATGGAAGATTCGATATAGGCCGATAGTTTTTTATATTTTCCGGGTCAAGGTTTGGCTTTTTCAAGAGAGGCTTTATTACTGCCACTTTTAGTGAGTTTGGTACACATCCGGTGGATAGAGAGCCGTTTATTATGTTCAACATAGGAGGGCCAAGCACATGAAGCAGCTCTTTCAGTAGTTTAGTTGGAATAGGATCCAGTATGCAGCTTGAAGGTTTAGAGGCCATGATTATTTTCATCATTGTGTCAAGAGATATAGTACTAAAACACTTAAGTGTCTCTCCCGATCCCAGGCCCTGGCAGAGCTGTGCAGATCCAGGACAGCTAAGCCCTGGAGGAATACGCAGATTTAAAGAGGAGTCCGTAATTTGCTTTCTAATGATCATGATCTTTTCCTCAAAGAAGTTCATGAATTTATTACTGCTGAAGTGAAAGCCATCCTCTCTTGGGGAATGCTGCTTTTTAGTTAGCTTTGCAACAGTATCAAAAATAAATTTTGGATTGTTCTTATTTTCCTCAATTAAGTTGGAAAAGTAGGATGATCGAGCAGCAGTGAGGGCTCTTCGATACTGCACGGTACTGTCTTTCCAAGATAGTCGGAAGACTTCCAGTTTGGTGTGGCGCCATTTCCGTTCCAATTTTCTGGAAGCTTGCTTCAGAGCTCGGGTATTTTCTGTATACCAGGGAGCTAGTTTCTTATGACAAATGTTTTTCGTTTTTAGGGGTGCAACTGCATCTAGGGTATTGCGCAAGGTTAAATTGAGTTCCTCAGTTAGGTGGTTAACTGATTTTTGTCCTCTGACGTCCTTGGGTAGGCAGAAGGAGTCTGGAAGGGCATCAAGGAATTTTTGTGTTGTCTGAGAATTTATAGCACGACTTTTGATGCTCCTTGGTTGGGGTCTGAGCAGATTATTTGTTGCGATTGCAAACGTAATAAAATGGTGGTCCGATAGTCCAGGATTATGAGGAAAAACATTAAGATCTACAACATTTATTCCATGGGACAAAACTAGGTCCAGAGTATGACTGTGGCAGTGAGTAGGTCCAGAGACATGTTGGACAAAACCCACTGAGTCGATGATGGCTCCGAAAGCCTTTTGGAGTGGGTCTGTGGACTTCTCCATATGAATATTAAAATCACCAAAAATTAGAATATGATCTGCTATGACTACAAGGTCCGATAGGAATTCAGGGAACTCAGAGAGGAACGCTGTATATGGCCCAGGAGGCCTGTAAACAGTAGCTATAAAAAGTGATTGAGTAGGCTGCATAGATTTCATGACTAGAAGCTCAAAAGACAAAAACGTTTTTTTTTTTTTTGTAAATTGAAATTTGCTATCGTAAATGTTAGCAACACCTCCGCCTTTACGGGATGCACGGGGGATATGGTCACTAGTGTAACCAGGAGGAGAGGCCTCATTTAACACAGTAAATTCATCAGGCTTAAGCCATGTTTCAGTCAGGCCAATCACATCAAGATTATGATCAGTGATTAGTTCATTGACTATAACTGCCTTTGAAGTGAGGGATCTAACATTAAGTAACCCTATTTTGAGATGTGAGGTATCATGATCTCTTTCAATAATGGCAGGAATGGAGGAGGTCTTTATCCTAATGAGATTGCTAAGGCGAACACGGCCATGTTTAGTTTTGCCCAACCTAGGTCGAGGCACAGACACAGTCTCAATGGGGATGGCTGAGCTGACTACACTGACTATGCTAGTGGCAGACTCCACTAAGCTGGCAGGTTGGCTAACAGCCTGCTGCCTGGCCTGCACCCTATTTCATTGTGGAGCTAGAGGAGTTAGAGCCCTGTCTATGTTGGTAGATAAGATGAGAGCACCCCTCCAGCTAGGATGGAGTCCGTCACTCCTCAGCAGGTCAGGCTTGGTCCTGTTTGTGGGTGAGTCCCAGAAAGAGGGCCAATTATCTACAAATTCTATCTTTTGGGAGGGGCAGAAAACAGTTTTCAACCAGCGATTGAGTTGTGAGACTCTGCTGTAGAGCTCGTCACTCCCCCTAACTGGGATGGGGCCAGAGACAATTACTACAAAAACCTGTACAAAACGTAAATAATGTACTTTGATGGCCTCAGCTATCTACTGGAGCGCTGATCCAGAACCTGTGGAAACACAGTATCAAGGAGTCGAGGAGACAGGAAGGGATAAGAAGTGGGCATCTATCTAATCTGATGGTTAATTTACCTCACCCAGTCAGCCCATTTACACCTTTACAGATCTGTCTTAAAAGGAAGTACAGTGTATGAGACAAATGAGAACGAGACACTCCCATGGGTGAAATCCAAATCCAACCTAAAAACACAGCAAGTACTTTGTACAGTAACTTGAATTTTGATCTGTATTATTATAATTGTTTTTATTTTATTTCACCTTTATTTAACCAGGTAGGCCAGTTGAGAACAAGTTCTCATTTACAACTGCGACCTGGCGAAGATAAAGCAAAGCAGTGCGATAAAAAAACAACACAGAGTTACACATAAACAAAGTACAGTCAAATAACACAATAGAAAAATCTATATACAGTGTGTGCAAATGTAGTAAGATTAGGGAGGTAAGGCAATAAATAGGCCATACTGGCTAAATAATTACAATTTAGCATTAACACTGGACTAATAGATGTGCAGATGATGATGTGCAAGTAGAGATACTGGGGTGCAAAAGAGAAAATATAAATGACAATATTTATTTTTATTTCACTTTTATTTAACCACGTAGGCCAGTTGAGAAGAAGTTCTCATTTACAACTGCGACCTGGCCAAGATAAAGCAAAGCATTGCGACAAAAAACAATAACACAGAGTTACACATAAACAAAGTACAGTCAAGAACAATAGAAAAATCTATATACAGTGTGTGCAAATGAAGTAAGGAGGTAAAGCAATAAATAGGCCAATAGTAGCGAAGAAATTACAATTTCGCAAATTAACACTGGAGTGAAATATGTGCAGATGATGATGTGCAAGTAGAAATACTGGTGTGGGGCCTCCCGGGTGGCGCAGTGGTCTAGGGCACTGCATCACAGTGCTAACTGCGCCACCAGAGTCTCTGGGTTCGCGCCCAGGCTCTGTCGCAGCCGGCCGCGACCGGGAGGTCCGTGGGGCGACGCACAATTGGCATAGCGTCGTCCGGGTTAGGGAGGGTTTGGCCGGTAGGGATATCCTTGTCTCATCGCGCTCCAGCGACTCCTGTGGCGGGCCGGGCGCAGTGCGCGCTAACCAAGGGGGCCAGGTACACGGTGTTTCCTCCGACACATTGGTGCGGCTGGCTTCCGGGTTGGAGGCGCGCTGTGTTAAGAAGCAGTGCGGCTTGGTTGGGTTGTGCTTCGGAGGACGCATGGCTTTCGACCTTCGTCTCTCCCGAGCCCGTACGGGAGTTGTAGCGATGAGACAAGATAGTAATTACTAGCGATTGGATACCACGAAAATTGGGGAGAAAATGGGATAAAATAAAAAAATAAAAAAATAAATAATAATAATAATAAAAAAAGAAAAGAAATACTGGTGTGCAAAAAAGCAAAAAAAGTCAATAAAAACAATATGGGGATGAGGTAGGTAGTTGGATGGGCTATTTACAGATGGGCTGTGTACAGCTGCAGCGATCGGTAAGATGCTCAGATAGCTGATTCTTCAAGTTAGTGAGGGAGATATAAGTCTCCAACTTCAGCGATTTTTGCAATTCGTTCCAGTTATTGGCAGCAAAGAACTGGAAGGAGAGGCGGGCAAATGAGGTGTTGGCTTTCAGGATGACCAGGCAGCGGCAGCGATTGGTTGAAGATCATGCAATTAGTTTTACTAGCATTTGAGAGCAGTTGGAGGCCACGGAAGGAGTGTTGTATGGCATTGAAGCTCGTCTGAAGGTTTGTTAACACAGTGTCCTATGACGGGCCAGAAGTATACCAAATGGTGTCGTCTGCGTAGAGGTGGATCAGAGAATCACCAGCAGCAAGAGTGACATCATTGAAATATACAGAGAAAAGCCGACCCGAGAATTGAACCCTGTGGAACCCGCATAGAGACTGCCAGAGGTCCGGACAACAGGCCCTCCGAATAGACACACTGAACTCTATGTGAAAAGTAGTGGGTGAAGCAGGCGAGGCAGTCATTTGAGGATCCAAGGCTGCTGAGTCTGCTGATAAGAATGCGGTGATTGCGGAGTCGAAAGCTTTGGCCAGGTCGATGAAGACAGCTGTACAGTGCTGTCTTTTATCAATGGCAGTTATGATAACGTTTAGGACCTTGAGCGCGGCTGAGGTGCACCCATGACTAGCTCGGAAACCAGATTGCATAGCGGAGAAGGTACGATGGGATTTGAAATGGTCAGTGATATGTTTGTTACCTTGGCTTTCGAAGACTTTGGAAAGGCAGGGCAGGATAGATATAGGTCTATAACACTTTGGATCTAGAGTGTCTCCCCCTTTGAAGAGGGGCTTTCCAGTCTTTAGGGATCTCAGACGATACAAAAGAGAGATTGAACAGGCTAGTAATAGAGGTTGCAATAGGGGTTGCAACAATTGCGGAAGATAAATTAGGAAGAGTTGGTCTAGATTGTCTAGCCCAGCTGATTTGTAGGAGTCCATATTTTGCAGCTCTTTCAGAACATCAGCTATCTGGATTTGGGTGAAGGAGAAGCGGGAGGGGCTTGGGCAAGTTGCTGCGGGGGGTGCAGAGCTGTTGGCCGGTCTAGGGGTAGCCAGGTGGAAAGCATGGCCAGCTGTAGAAAAATGCTTATAGAAATGTTTGATTATTGTGGATTTATCAGTGGTGACAGTGTTTCCGAGCCTCAGTGCAGTGGGCAGCTGGGAGGAGGTGCTCTTATTCTCCGTGGACTTTACAGCGTCCCAAAACTTTTTGAAATTTGTGCTACAGGATGCAAATTTCTGTTTGAAAAAGCTAGCCTTTGCTTTCCTAACTGACTGTGTATATTGGTTCCTAATTTCCCTGAAAAGTTGCATATCGCAGGGGCTATTCGATGCTAATGCAGTACGCCACAGGATATATTTGTGCTGGTCAAGGGCAGTTAAGTCTGGAGCGAACCAAGGGCTATATCTGTTCTTAGTTCTACATTTTTTGAATGGGGCGTGCTTATTTAAGATGGTGAGGAAAGCACTTTTAAAGAATAACCAGGCATCCTCTACTGACGGGATGAGGTCAATATCCTTCCAGGATACCCGGGCCATGTAATTTAGGAAGGCCTGCTCGCTGAAGTGTTTTAGGGAGCGTTTGACAGTGATGAGGGGTGGTCATTTGACCGCTGACCCATTACGGACACAGGCAATGAGGCAGTGATCGCTGAGATCCTAGTTGAAGACAGCAGAGGTGTATTTAGAGGGCAGGTTGGTCAGGATGATATCTATGAGGGTGCCCGTGTTTACGGATTTGGGTTTGTACCTGGTAGGTTCCTTGATAAACTGTGTGAGATTGAGGGCATCTAGCTTAGATTGTAGGACGGCCGGGGTGTTAAGCATATCTCAGTTTAGGTCACCTAACAGTACAAACTGAAGATAAATGGGGGGCAATCAATTCACATATGGAGTCCGGGCACAGCTGGGGGCTGAGGGGGTCTATAGCAAATGGCAACACTGAGAGACTTATTTCTGGAAAGGTGAATTTTTAAAAGTAGAAGCTCGAACTGTTTGGGCACAGACCTGGATAGCATGACAGAACTCTGCAGACTATCTCTGCAGTAGATTGCGACTCCGCCCCCTTTGGCAGTTCTATCTTGGTGGAAAATGTTGTAACGGTTACAGAAGTCAACAAACGATAGCGCCTGGGGAACAGGTGTGGTACTGTGGTCTACAGGGCCTGGGTTAACCTCTACATCACCAGAGGAACAGAGGATGAGTAGGATAAGGGTACAGCTAAAGGCTATAAGAACTGGTCGTCTTGTGCGTTGGGAAGAGAGAATTAAAGGAGCAGACTTCTGGGCGTAGTAGAATAGATTCAGGGAATAATGTACAGACAAGGGTATGGTAGGATGTGAGTACAGTGGAGGTTCTGTCTCTGGTGGCACCAGTTTAGCCAGGTGAGGTCTCCGCATGTGTGGGGGGTGGGACAAAAGAGCTGTCTAAGGCAAGGTGAGCGGGACTGAGGGCTCTACAGTGAAATAATACAACAAGAACTAGCCGAGACAGCAGTAGACATGGCATATTGAGCTTCATTACAATTCCCACCAGAAAGACGACGACAGCTCTTAATACTAATAATGGCTGTGGTGTTTTCATGCCTTTTTGATTGTGTGATTAGCCCAGACCCCTCTGTGTTCATTGAGATTAACCTGACTGAATGATAAATGTAGCGTTTACATCATTGGACTCGCTACTCGCCCTCTAACACTCCCCTCCCCACAACCTTCCGTGCCAGGGAATCCATTGGCTGAAATAGGTGGAGCAGTCCATCCTCACACTGGTGGGGATAACATACGTCTGTATATGGATAGCGACACCCCCCTTTCACTGTCTTCCATGCACCCCCCTGTTATTACATTCATTTTCTCTGAGGGTTCAGTGGAATTAATGGACCAGTTGAGAGCAGCAAGGAGGACCCAGCTACCACCAGTGGTGGGCGTCAGTGTCCCCACTGTCACCCTAGCCAGGCGCTGCGTTGGGGCCCCCCGGGGCCCCCTCGTACTCGGGTACTGGGCCGTCACTCAGCGCTCCAAACCCGGGAGGCGGTCCTGTCCATCATGGTGGGCGGGTGGAAAGGATGTGGAGAGACGGTGGAAGACATTAGCTGCCAGTTTCCCCCCATTGTCCATAAATGTACTCCCCATTTACATTTCATCAGTGGGGCTAGCTAGCCCTGGTTAGTGGCTAGTGCAGGCAGCTGCTCATTAGCACAAAGGAGAGCGGCTGGGTGGGGGCTGTGGTGTCCAGGGGCCTATTCAACACCAGAGGGAGGGAGAGCAGAGAGAGAGAGAGAGGGAGGGGCAGAGATAGAGAGGAAGAGAAAAGCACAGAGAGAGGCCTGGAGAGAAAGAAACCCGGCCTCAGATCAGATTAAACAGAGATGGGATTTAAATCGATATCTAATAAAGTCAGCCGCCGGTTCTCTGGGCAGGCAGGCGTGAGGATTTCTGTATGGGATAGAGAGAGAGAGAGTGGTCTCAGCTGGCCCAAGACACATGACTAGAACACTTTCCCTTTAGCTCAGACAGTACTTACGAAGCAGTCAGGTACCCACAAAACAGTTTGTCCTCACAAAACAGGTTAGATTCCCACATGGTTCACACAGAGAGCAAGAGCAAAGTGCTGAGACAGTGACTAAACGCATTAGCTAGATTCCAGTGTCCAACAATGAAACTATAGCAAAGGGACTCGGGAGAGGAGGTTGTGTGTCTCACTTCCTTTCTGATGGATCTAGCTAACAGTCACAACAAACAGGAAGTTATCTATATGTTGCTCTATCTGACTGCAGGAAAACTAGTTTTGTACTGTTGCATTATTTTCCATCATATTTCAAAGTCCACATTTACGAGTCTTTGTTTTGGTTTCAGTGCTGCTAAGTGAATGAACTGAACACAGGGTTAACATTAGCTTACTGGTACTACCTGTATACCCATGGACGAATCAGATTATTCGGACGGACATCAGATGTGTTTTGACCAGCAGCGACACTTCCTGTCCTAATCATGGATTGTGATGCTAGCAGTATTAGTGCAGAGAAGAGACAGACAGATGGACAGGCTTTCTGTCCAGGCTCACGTAGCAGCCTCTGACAGCCACAGCTTCTCACAGCTCCACCTCACAATGAGAAGAGAGAGAGATAGGCCATATCCACAGTATATTAATTCAAATGAGATTAAATACAGTGTGCCTGCCCTCTCCTGGCCATCACCAGCACAAAGACACTGTCACTCCCCTACGAGGAGAGGGGGAAAGGGGAGAGAGACAAAGTCCAGCTCCATGCAAGGCAGAGGCATAAACCCACCCCAGGCTGATAGTCGAAGCAGGCTTTGACTACAAAATTGACTTACAGCTTCACAAAGGATAATTTGTTATTATTGTTTATTATTGTTATTAATGAATAAGCGATCAATGAATAGTGTTCACTATAAATTGGCCTTGTTGCTCTGATAAGCTAACTCTAAATCTGTACATACCTCATTATAACTCTAAATCTCTGCGTACCTCGTTGCATTTTCCCCATTTATCCAATATCATTTGTAATAACTGCACATTTCCAGCAACAATGTAAACACGGCACAGTATATCTAATATGTAATTAAACAGCGCTGCCACACACTGCAATTTTCATTATTAATAAACCAGCGGCTTGATTATCAGGAGGAAAATAACACGATGGAAACGATTCCCTTTTTGAAACTAGTCACTGCTGTTTGACTGGCAGCATTGTTTCATAATCTTATTAGCAACAGAAAATTGACTGCAAATGATGAGAACCACATTCCTAATATTACTAATTGACTTTAGCGAGGCGGTGGAGGGTGTTTCTTTGGGCCCTGCCGTGTGTTTGTTTGACCATAATTGGCTCCTGACAAAAGGACAGTGTGTAACGACAGTCTAGTTCTTCCTCCTCCTCGGACGAGGAGAGGAGAGAAGGATCGGAGGACCAAAATGCAGCGTTGTGATACGACATGAATATTTATTAAACAAGACGAAAACTAAACATACTTGAGAATATACAAAATAATAAACGAAGTCAAACAGACCCGAACAAACGAACTTACATAACACGAAGAACGCATGAACTGGTACAGACGACACAAACGAACGAACAAACGAAACAGTCCCGTGTGGTGCACAGACACAGACACGGAAGACAATCACCCACAAACAAACAGTGTGAACAGCCAACCTATATATGGTTCTCAATCAGAGGAAACGTCAAACACCTGTCCCTGATTGAGAACCATATAAGGCTAATTACAAGTGACCTAAACATAGAAACACAAAACATAGAATGCCCACCCCAACTCACGCCCTGACCAACTAAACACATACAAAATAACAGAAAACAGGTCAGGAACGTGACATAACCCCCCCCTCAAGGTGCGAACTCCGGACGCACCACCAAAAGTCTAGGGGAGGGTCTGGGTGGGCATCTGTCCACGGTGGCGGCTCAGACTCTGGGCGTGGTCCCCATCCCACCTTAGTCAAACCCCGCTTTTGTAGCCTCCTCCAAATGGCCACCCTCCAAATTAATCCCACCGAACTAAGGGGCAGCACCGGACTAAGGGGCAGCACCGGACTGAGGGGCAGCACCGGACTGAGGGGCAGCACCAGAATGAGGGGCAACACCAGAATGAGGGGCAACACCAGAATGACTGGCGGATCCTGGCTGGCTGGCTCTGGCGGATCCTGGCTGGATGGCTCTGGCGGATCCTGGCTGGCTGGCTCTGGCGGATCCTGGCTGGCTGGCTCTGGCGGATCCTGGCTGGATGATGGCTTAATGCTGGATGACGGCTCTGGCTGGTCATGGCTGGATGACGGCTCTGGCTGGTCATGGCTGGATGACGGCTCTGGCTGGTCATGGCTGGATGACGGCTCTGGCTGGTCATGGCTGGATGACGGCTCTGGCTGGTCATGGCTCGCTGACGGCTCTGGCTGGTCATGGCTCGCTGACGGCTCTGGCTGGTCATGGCTCGCTGACGGCTCTGGCTGGTCATGGCTCGCTGACGGCTCTGGCTGGTCATGGCTCGCTGACGGCTCTGGCTGATCCTGTCTGGCGGAAGGCTCTGGCTGATCCTGTCTGGCGGAAGGCTCTGGCTGATCCTGTCTGGCGGAAGGCTCTGGCTGATCCTGTCTGGCGGAAGGCTCTGGCTGATCCTGTCTGGCGGAAGGCTTTGGCTGCTCCTGTCTGGCGGATGGCTCTAGCGGCTCCTGTCTGGCGGAAGGCTCTAGCGGCTCCTGTCTGGCGGAAGGCTCTAGCGGCTCCTGTCTGGCGGAAGGCTCTGTAGGCTCATGGCAGACGGGCGGCTTTGCAGGCTCATGGCAGACGGGCGGCTTTGAAGGCTCAGTACCGACGGGCGGCTTTGAAGGCTCAATACAGACGGGCAGTTCATGCGGCGCTTGGCAGACGGACAGTTCAGACGGCATTGGGCAGACGGGCAGTTCAGGCGCCGTTGGGCAGACGAGCAGTTCAGGCGCCGTTGGGCAGACGGGCAGTTCAGGCGCCGCTGGACAGACGGCAGATTCTGGCCGTCTGAGACGCACTGTAGGCCTGGTGCGTGGTGCCGGAACTGGAGGTACCGGGCTAAGGACACGCACCATCAGGCTAGTGCGGGGAACAACAACAGGGCACACTGGACTCTCGAGGCGCACTATAGGCCTGGTGCGTGGTACCGGAACTGGAGGTACCGGGCTGAGGGCACGCACCTCAGGGCGAGTGCGGGGAGAAGGAACAGTGCGTACAGGGCTCTGGAGACGCACAGGAGGCTTGATGCGTGGTGCCGGGCCTGGAGGCACTGGGCTGGAGACACGCACCACAGGGAGAGTGCGTGGAGGAGGAACAGGGCTCTGGAGACGCACTGGAAGCCTGGTGCGTGGTGTAGGCACTGGTGGTACTGGCCTGGAGCGGGGAGGTGGCGCCGGAAATACCGGACCATGCAGGCGTACTGGCTCCCTTGAGCACTGAGCCTGCCCAACCTTACCTGGTTGTATGCTCCCCGTCGCCCGACCAGTGCGGGGAGGTGGAATAACCCGCACCGGGCTATGTAGGCGAACCGGGGACACCATGCGCAAGGCTGGTGCCATGTAAGCCGGCCCGAGGAGACGCACTGGTGGCCAGATGCGTTGGGCCGGCTTCATGACATCCGGCTCAACGCTCAATCTAGCCCGGCCGATACGTGGAGCTGGAATGTACCGAACCGGGCTATGCACACGTACAGGAGACACCATGCGCTCTACTGCGTAACACGGTGTCTGCCCGTACTCTCGCTCTCCACGGTAAGAACAGGGAGTGGGCGCAGGTCTCCTACCTGACTTCGCCACTCTCCCTTTAAGCCCCCCCCCAATAAATTTTTGGGGTTTACTCACAGGCTTTTCGGGTTTCCAGCCACGTCTCCTTGCTGCCTCCTCATACCACCGCTCCTGGGCTTTAGCTGCCTCCCTCTCTTCAACAGAGCGGCGATATTCCCCTGTCTGAGCCCAGGGTCCTTTTCCGTCCAATATTTCCTCCCATGTCCACGAGTCCTGGTTTCGCTGTTGCGCTCTCCCCCGCCGCTTGGTCTTTGGTTGGTGGGTGATTCTGTAATGACAGTCTAGTTCTTCCTCCTCCTCGGACGAGGAGAGGAGAGAAGGATCGGAGGACCAAAATGCAGCGTTGTGATACGACATGAATATTTATTAAACAAGACGAAAACTAAACATACTTGAGAATATACAAAATAATAAACGAAGTCAAACAGACCCGAACAAACGAACTTACATAACACGAAGAACGCATGAACTGGTACAGACGACACAAACGAACGAACAAACGAAACAGTCCCGTGTGGTGCACAGACACAGACACGGAAGACAATCACCCACAAACAAACAGTGTGAACAGCCAACCTTTATATGGTTCTCAATCAGAGGAAACGTCAAACACCTGTCCCTGATTGAGAACCATATAAGGCTAATTACAAGTGACCTAAACATAGAAACACAAAACATAGAATGCCCACCCCAACTCACGCCCTGACCAACTGAACACATACAAAATAACAGAAAACAGGTCAGGAACGTGACACAGTGGATGAATAACACACAGGCTGCAGGGCTGTGGAGAGGCCCTCCCAGCACTCTTAGGGCCACAACGCAACCCTCTGGGTGCTGGAGGTGCTGGAGGAGCTGGAGGTGCTAGGGTGCAGGTGCATACCCAAGAGGCTGGAGGAGGAACTCAGAGAGTTAGCTGGAGGGTAGGTGGAGAGAGGAGATTTAGCTTGGAGGGAAGGTGAAGAGAGGAGAGTTAGTGAGAGGTGACCTGGGCAGTGCTCTCTGTATCAATATCATGATTCGTCCATGTATGCCAACACAGTCCTGTCTGGGTGTCTGTAATGGCTCAGGTTGTCTGTGGCAATCTCATCCGGTAACATGTTGGATAACTGCCAGGTCCCTGACAAGACATACCACCAGGTCTGTTTGTGTGTGTGTGTGTGTGTGTGTGCGTGAGCCTGTGTTTGTGTGTGTGTGTGTGTGGTACGTTCCCTTGGGCTTTGTGGGTAAGCCGGCTCCTTGCTCCTCATCAGTGTGTTATGTGTGTCTTGGGGCTCTGGGGTGAGCTTCCACCATGGGGACCCCAGAGACCAGGGGGACAATCACTGCTGGCTCATAGCTCCAGGAAAGAGACACGGCAAGAGAAAAAATAGCATCAATTTAGGGGAGGGGGGAGGGGGGGTTGTTCACAATGTATCATAAGGTATCAGCTTTCTGTCAACACTTCCTCATCTGCTAAACCCAGGTCACATGACCCGGGCTGTCACACGGCTCTGAGAGACTGACGGCTCTGAGAGTGCCGGGAGGATAAGGCTCACCTTCCAAATCAAATCAAATCAAATGTGTTTATATAGCCCTTCTTACATCAGCTGATATCTCAAAGTGCTGTACAGAAACCCAGCCTAAAACCCCAAACAGCAAGCAATGCAGGTGTAGAAGCACGGTGGCTAGGAAAAACTCCCTAGAAAGGCCAAAACCTAGGAAGAAACCTAGAGAGGAACCAGGCTATGAGGGGTGGCCATTCCTCTTCTGGCTGTGCCGGGTGGAGATTATAACAGAACATGGCCAAGATATTCAAATGTTCATAAATGACCAGCATGGTCAAATAATAATCACAGTAGTTGACGAGGGTGCAACAAGTCAGCACATCAGGAGTAAATGTCAGTTGGCTTTTCATAGCCGATCATTAAGAGTATCTCTACCGCTCCTGTTGTCTCCAGAGAGTTGAAAACAGCAGGTCTGGGACAGGTAGCATGTCCGGTGAACATGTCAGGGTTCCATAGCCGCCGGCAGAACAGTTTAAACTGGAGCAGCAGCACGGCCAGGTGGACTGGGGACAGCAAGGAGTCATCATGCCAGGTAGTCCTGAGGGATAGGTCGAGGGGGGGGGGTCCATTCCAGGTCCATTGTTTTCCCCCATTCTACCCCACTGGTTAATCATCTCTAAATAACCACTCTACAACACATTATGACAGCCAGTGGGTTAGACCAAGTTGGTCAAGTTGCAGGTATAGCTGGCCAGCCTGCTTCATGTATGTATAACCAACACTATGGTCCTTTTCATGGTTGCTCATTGTGCTTTAACTTATAGTGGTAAACCTATAGTTGTATTATTCCTGTACATTCCCTATAGAGGTAAACCTATAGTTTTATCTGGTTCCCCACATCCTAAAAAAGTCCTACAGCTGCACCATCAAGAGCATCCTGACCGGTTGCATCACCGCCTGGTATGGTAACTACTCGGCATCCAATTGTAAGGCGCTACATAGGGTAGTGCGTATGGCCCAGTACATTATTGGGGCCAAGCTTCCTGACATCCACGACCTGTATACTAGGCTGTGTCAGAGGAAGGCCCCAAAAATTGTCAAAGACTCCAGTCCCCCAAGTCAAAGACTGTTCTCTCTGCTACCACATGGCAAGTGGTACCGGAGCGCCAAGTCTAGGTCCAAAAGGCTCCTTAACAGCTTCTACCCCAAAGCCATAAGACTGCTGAACAAATAATCAAATGGCCACATGGACTATTTACGTTGACCAAAATGAGAAAAAAAATCCAGAAAATCACATTGTAGGATTTTTAATGAATTTATTTGCAAATTATGGTGGAAAATAAGTATTTGGTCACCTACAAACAAGATTTCTGGCTCTCACAGACCTGTAACTTCTTCTTTAAGAGGCTCCTCTGTCCTCCACTCGTTACCTGTATTAATGGCACCTGTTTGAACTTGTTATCAGTATAAAAGACACCTGTCCACAACCTCAAACAGTCACACTCCAAACTCCACTATGGCCAAGACCAAAGAGCTGTCAAAGGACACCAGAAACAAAATTGTAGACCTGCACCAGGCTGGGAAGACTGAATCTGCAATAGGTAAGCAGCTTGGTTTGAAGAAATCAACTGTGGGAGCAATTATTAGGAAATGGAAGACATACAAGACCACTGATAATCTCCCTCGATCTGGGGCTCCACGCAAAATCTCACCCCGTGGGGTCAAAATGATCACAAGAACGGTGAGCAAAAATCCCAGAACCACACGGGGGGGACCTAGTGAATGACCTGCAGAGAGCTGGGACCAAAGTAACAAAGCCTACCATCAGTAACACACTACGCCGCCAGGGATTCAAATCCTGCAGTGCCAGACATGTCCCCCTGCTTAAGCCAGTACATGTCCAGGCCCGTCTGAAGTTTGCTAGAGAGCATTTGGATGATCCAGAAGAAGATTGGGAGAATGTCATATGGTCAGATGAAACCAAAATAGAACTTTTTGGTAAAAACTCAACTCGTCGTGTTTGGAGGACAAAGAATGCTGAGTTGCATCCAAAGAACACCATACCTACTGTGAAGCATGGGGGTGGAAACATCATGCTTTGGGGCTGTTTTTCTGTAAAGGGACCAGGACGACTGATCCGTGTAAAGGAAAGAATGAATGGGGCCATGTATCGTGAGATTTTGAGTGAAAACCTCCTTCCATCAGCAAGGGCATTGAAGATGAAACGTGGCTGGGTCTTTCAGCGTGACAATGATCCCAAACACACCGCCCGGGCAACGGAGGAGTTTCAAGGTCCTGGAGTGGCCTAGCCAGTCTCCAGATCTCAACCGCATAGAAAATCTTTGGAGGGAGTTGAAAGTCCGTGTTGCCCAGCAACAGCCCCAAAACATCACTGCTCTAGAGGAGATCTGCATGGAGGAATGGGCCAAAATACCAGCAACAGTGAGTGAAAACCTTGTGAAGACTTACAGAAAACGTTTGACCTCTGTCATTGCCAACAAAGGGTATATAACAAAGTATTGAGATAGACTTTTGTTATTGACCAAATACTTATTTTCCACCATCATTTGCAAATAAATTCATAAAAAATTATAAAATGTGAGTTTCTGGATTTTTTTTCCTCATTTTGTCTGTCATAGTTGAAGTGTACCTATGATGAAAATTACAGGCCTCTCATCTTTTTAAGTGGGAGAACTTGCACAATTGGTGGCTGACTAAATACTGTTTTGCCCCACTGTACATGTGGGATGAAGACACCAGCTTTTCATAACATTCAGGAGACTGGCCAACCAAGATCTAGATCTAGAACAAATAGATTGTACAGTAGATCCTCTTATCCAATGTCCCCTTTTAACCTCAGCTTGACTCAAGTGCAGCAGCTCTAGTTCATACATTTCTGAATTAAAATACTATTCAAGCAGTTGCTCAGTATAGCTCTATATCTCGTTGCTGGACAAGACATCATTGTTGATGCTAATGATCTTCCTCTGCAAATAATGTAATAAGGGGGGGGGGGGGGGTTAATCGAGTTGCCATGATTTCTGTTAGCTATGTTTACACTGGGAGGGCTTCGGGGGAGTTTCATCTCAATAACATCAGATCAGTCAAAACATTCTGGAGCAATAGTTGCACAAGCCTATGAGGTGACCGGTGACTAACTATGATAACCAACTAGCGCTCACGTTAAGACGGATCAAATTTTGCTCAAAGGAATAAACCAGACAGAGAGAGACAGAGCCTGGACCTGCTAGAGCAGTACTGCCAGACCTAGGCCCTGGCAGTAAACCCCTGTCACGAACTTCTATGGGAGAGAGAGAGGACCAAGGCGCAGCGTGTGAAAAATACATCTTCTCTTTTATTAGAAGAAGAACAACGAAACAAAACAACAAACGTGAAGCTATCAAAGACTAAGTGCAAACATGCAACATAGACATAGACAATTACCCACAAAACCCCAATGCCTATGACTGCCTTAAATATGGCTCTCAATCAGAGACAATGAACCACAGCTGCCTCTAATTGAGAACCAATCTAGGCAGCCATAGACATAACTAGACAACTACACTAGACACTACAAAAACACATACATTCCCCATGTCACACCCTGACCTAACTAAAAAACATAAAGAAAACAAAGAATACTAAGGCCAGGGCGTGACAACCCCAAAAATACTAAAATAATGATTTTCCAGAGAAGATCCAGATCTCAGGGAATTAGACCAAAGTTCTCAATTGGTACAAAATATATAGAGTACTGCACACACTACAATTACTTAGCTTTAAAAATAAGCTCAACTGGACACCTTAATGAGGCAGTGAATGAACTGAGAGAGAAAGCACGCAGGGCATATTACACCATTAAAAAACTAATTGAAATACCTTTTCAAATTTGGCTAAAACTAATTGAATGTCATTGAACCAATTGCACTTTATGGCAGCAAGGTGTGGGGTCCCCTTGCAAAACAAGATTTCATCAAATGGGACAAACACCACATTGAAACCCTGCACGCAGAGGTCTGTAAGATTCTCCTACATGTCCAGAGGAAAACTACAAACAATGCATGCAGGGCAGAATTAGGCCAATATCCACTAATAATAAACTCAAAGTTAAGTTAGGTTTTGGAAACATCTAAAATACAGTAACCCCCTCTCATATCATTACCAAGCCCTGCAATGCCAAGAGCTGAGCAAAGAAAAGAGTCCCCTCATCCAGCTGGTCCTGGGGCTGAGTTCACAAACCTGTTCTACTTACACACTGAAGCCTCAGGACCAGAACATCCAATCAATCAGAATAAAACAAATTACAACAATCAAAACAAAACTACATTGCTTATTGGGAAACACAAGCAAAATGCAGTGCTATCTGGCCCTAAATTGACAGTACACCTTGGCAAATTATTTGATCATGGTTACTGATCAAAACCTTAGAAAAATCTTGACAAAGTACAGGCTCAGTAAGCCCAGCCTTGCCATTGAGAAGGGTAGACACAGGAAAATCTGTGAGCTGCATTTCCTGACATAATGTCAAAAAGATAAAACAATTAGAGAGTGTCATTTCCCAAAATTTGAAACCCTTTAAGGTTTCAAAGACCTCTCTGATGAGAGTAGGCTACCCGTCCTGTTGGGGAGGACACAGAGAGCTGTGGGCTGGCAGCGCACTACATTGCTGCCTGCCATAAGATGAGGGACAGTGTCTGACAGACCAAACAACCTGCACATGTCCTCCACTGTATGCTTATTGCTCAATGTATGATTATTTTGACCCTTGGTTATTGTTACTGTTGTCCCGTTGACAATTTTGATTCTTATTATTTTCATTTAGTAAACATCCAAAATAAGCTTTGGCAATATGTACATTGTTACATCATGCCAAAAAAGCAAATTGAATTGAAAGAGAGAGAGAAACGATGTTCGTCTGAGGAAGAAGGAGTAGACCAAAGCGCAGCGTGGTACATGTTCATGATGTTTATTAATAACCTGAACACTGAAACAAAAAAACAAGTGGAACAAACCACAACAGTTCTGTCAGGTACTCACAAAACAACTACCCACAAAACCAACATGGAAAATGGCAACCTAAATAGGCTCCCCAATCAGAGACAACGAGAAACAGCTGTCTCTGATTGGGAACCAACTCAGGCCACCATAAACCTACATAACCCTAGACAATACATAATCCCCATAGATAAACAAAAACCCTAGACAATACAAAACTAAACAAACCACCCTTGTCACACCCTGACCTAACCAAAAAATAAAGAAAACAAATATAACTAAAGTCAGGAGGGAGGGGGGACTCTGGCAGCTCCGGACGGGAGGGGGACTCTGGCAGCTCCGGACGGGAGGGGGACTCTGGCAGCTCCGGACGGGAGGGGGACTCTGGCAGCTCCGGACGGGAGGGGGACTCTGGCAGCTCCGGACGGGAGGGGGACTCTGGCAGCTCCGGACGGGAGGGGGACTCTGGCAGCTCCGGACGGGAGGGGGACTCTGGCAGCTCCGGACGGGAGGGGGACTCTGGCAGCTCCGGACGGGAGGGGGACTCTGGCAGCTCCGGACGGGAGGGGGACTCTGGCAGCTCCGGACGGGAGGGGGACTCTGGCAGCTCCGGACGGGAGGGGGACTCTGGCAGCTCCGGACGGGAGGGGGACTCTGGCAGCTCCGGACGGGAGGGGGACTCTGGCAGCTCCGGACGGGAGGGGGACTCTGGCAGCTCCGGACGGGAGGGGGACTCTGGCAGCTCCGGACGGGAGGGGGACTCTGGCAGCTCCGGACGGGAGGGGGACTCTGGCAGCTCCGGACGGGAGGGGGACGCAGAAACAGCCTGGTGCGTGGGGCTGCCACAGGGCCCACCAGGCTGGGGAGACCTACAGGAGGCCTGGTGCGTAGAGGCGGCACCGGATGAACCGGGCTGTGTGGGAGCACTGGAGCTCTGGTGCACAGCCTTGGCACCACTCCTCCAGGCTGAATGCCCACTTTAGCCCGGCCCCTCCAGAGTGCAGGCACAGGTCGAACCGGGCTGTGGGGGAGCACTGGAGCTTACCGCTCACACCTCTCCATTAGGCTCAATGCCCACTTTCGCCCGGCACGGGCGACCACGCGGCTTGGTCCGTTGGTTGTGTATACAGTACATTGTAATACAATAATAAAGAATAACACATAATAATGTAAAATGGTAGTAAATAATAACAAATAAAGTAAAAAAGTAACAATAATGACATGGTAACTGTCAGTAGTATAAATACAATCCCCGGTAAGCACGGGGAGTTGGCTCAGGTCTATCGCCTGACTCAGCCAATCTCCCCGTGTGCCACCCCCCCCCAAAAAAATTGGGGGCTGCCTCTTGTGCCTGCTGTGCTGCTTTGCCTCATATCGCCGCCTCTCAGCTTTTGCCGCCTCAGTTCTTTCAGGCAGCGATATTCCCCAGCCTGTCTCCAGGGTCCCTTACCGTCCAATATCTCCTCCCAAGTCCAGGTGTCCTGAACCCTCTGCTCCTCCATACCACGCGGCTTGGTCCGTTGGTGGTGGGTAGTTCTGTAACGATGTTCGTCTGAGGAAGAAGAAGTAGACCAAAGCGCAGTGTGGTACATGTTCATGATGTTTATTATAACCTGAACACTGAAACAAAAAAACAAGTGGAACAAACCGCAACAGTTCTGTCAGGTACTCACACAAAACAACTACCCACAAAACCAACATGGAAAATGGCAACCTAAATAGGCTCCCCAATCAGAGACAACGAGAAACAGCTGTCTCTGATTGGGAACCAACTCAGGCCACCATAAACCTACATAACCCTAGACAATACATAATCCCCATAGATAAACAAAAACCCTAGGCAATACAAAACTAAACAAACCACCCTTGTCACACCCTGACCTAACCAAAAAATAAAGAAAACAAATATAACTAAAGTCAGGGCTTGACAGCGAGAGAGAGAGAGAGAGTTTGAGTTTTAAAATAATCTTTATTGGGTCTGGGAGCCCACAACACAATAAAAACTCATACAAAACCATACTTACACATCAATTAAAAACACAAATCCTCCTCCACAGTAACTAAACACAACACCAAGTCCTCCTCCACACTAACTAAACACAACACCAAGTCCTCCTCCACACTAACTAAACACAACACCAAGTCCTCCTCCACAGTAACTAAACACAACACCAAGTCCTCCTCCACACTAACTAAACACAACACCAAATCCTCCTCCACACTAACTAAACACAACACCAAATCCTCCTCCACACTAACTAAACACAACACCAAATCCTCCTCCACACTAACTAAACACAACACCAAATCCTCCTCCACACTAACTAAACACAACACCAAATCCTCCTCCACACTAACTAAACACACCACCAAATCCTCCTCCACACTAACTAAACACAACACCAAATCCTCCTCCACACTAACTAAACACAACACCAAATCCTCCTCCACACTAACTAAACACAACACCAAATCCTCCTCCACACTAACTAAACACACCACCAAATCCTCCTCCACAGTAACTACACACAACACCAAATCCTCCTCCACACTAACTAAACACAACACCAAATCCTCCTCCACACTAACTAAACACAACACCAAATCCTCCTCCACACTAACTAAACACAACACCAAATCCTCCTCCACACTATCTAAACACAACACCAAATCCTCCTCCACACTATCTAAACACAACACCAAATCCTCCTCCATAGTAACTAAACACAACAACAAATCCTCCTCCACACTAACTAAACACAACACCAAATCCTCCTCCACAGTAACTAAACACAACACCAAATCCTCCTCCACACTAACTAAACACAACACCAAATCCTCCTCCACACTAACTAAACACAACACCAAATCCTCCTCCACACTAACTAAACACAGCACCAAATCCTCCTCCACAGTAACGAAACACAACACCAAATCCTCCTCCACAGTAACTAAACACAACACCAAATCCTCCTCCACAGTAACTAAACACAACACCAAATCCTCCTCCACAGTAACTAAACACAACACCAAATCCTCCTCCATAGTAACTACACACAACACCAAATCCTCCTCCACAGTAACTAAACACAACACCAAATCCTCCTCCACAGTAACTAAACACAGCACCAAATCCTCCTCCACACTAACTAAACACAGCACCAAATCCTCCTCCACACTAACTAAAACACACCACCAAATCCTCCTCCACACTAACTAAACACAACACCAAATCCTCCTCCACACTAACTAAACACAACACCAAATCCTCCTCCACACTAACTAAACACAACACCAAATCCTCCTCCACACTAACTAAACACAACACCAAATCCTCCTCCACACTAACTAAACACAACACCAAATCCTCCTCCACACTAACTAAACACAGCACCAAATCCTCCTCCACAGTAACGAAACACAACACCAAATCCTCCTCCACAGTAACTAAACACAACACCAAATCCTCCTCCACAGTAACTAAACACAACACCAAATCCTCCTCCACACTAACTAAACACAACACCAAGTCCTCCTCCACACTAACTAAACACAACACCAAATCCTCCTCCACACTAACTAAACACAGCACCAAATCCTCCTCCACACTAACTAAACACAACACCAAATCCTCCTCCACACTATCTAAACACAACACCAAATCCTCCTCCACACTAACTAAACACAACACCAAATCCTCCTCCACACTAACTAAACACAGCACCAAATCCTCCTCCACACTAACTAAACACAACACCAAATCCTCCTCCACACTAACTAAACACAGCATCAAATCCTCCTCCACACTAACTAAACACAGCACCAAATCCTCCTCCATAGTAACTAAACACAGCACCAAGTCCTCCTCCACACTAACTAAACACAGCACCAAATCCTCCTCCATAGTAACTAAACACAGCACCAAATCCTCCTCCACACTAACTAAACACAACACCAAATCCTCCTCCACACTAACTAAACACAGCACCAAGTCCTCCTCCACACTAACTAAACACAGCACCAAATCCTCCTCCACACTAACTAAACACAACACCAAATCCTCCTCCACACTAACTAAACACAGCACCAAGTCCTCCTCCACAGTGACTAAACACAGCACCAAGTCCTCCTCCACAGTAACTAACCACAGCACCAAATCCTCCTCCATAGTAACTAAACACAACACCAAATCCTCCTCCACACTAACTAAACACAACACCGAATCCTCCTCCACAGTAACTAAACACAACACCAAATCCTCCTCCACACTAACTAAACACAACACCAAATCCTCCTCCACACTAACTAAACCCAACACCAAATCCTCCTCCACACTAACTAAACCCAACACCAAATCCTCCTCCACACTAACTAAACACAGCACCAAATCCTCCTCCACACTAACTAAACACAACACCAAATCCTCCTCCACACTAACTAAACACAACACCAAATCCTCCTCCACACTAACTAAACACAGCACCAAATCCTCCTCCACAGTAACTAAACACAGCACCAAATCCTCCTCCACACTAACTAAACACAACACCAAATCCTCCTCTACACTAACTAAACACAACACCAAATCCTCCTCCACAGTAACTAAACACAGCACCAAGTCCTCCTCCACACTAACTAAACACAACACCAAATCCTCCTCCACACTAACTAAACACAACACCAAATCCTCCTCCACAGTAACTAAACACAGCACCAAATCCTCCTCCACAGTAACTAAACACAGCACCAAATCCTCCTCCACACTAACTAAACACAACACCAAATCCTCCTCCACAGTAACTAAACACAACACCAAATCCTCCTCCACACTAACTAAACACAACACCAAATCCTCCTCCACACTACCTAAACACAACACCAAATCCTCCTCCACACTAACTAAACACAACACCAAATCCTCCTCCACAGTAACTAAACACAACACCAAATCCTCCTCCACACTAACTAAACACAGCACCAAATCCTCCTCCACACTACCTAAACACAACACCAAATCCTCCTCCACACTAACTAAACACAACACCAAATCCTCCTCCACAGTAACTAAACACAACACCAAATCCTCCTCCACACTAACTAAACACAACACCAAATCCTCCTCCACAGTAACTAAACACACCACCAAATCCTCCTCCATAGTAACTAAACACAACACCAAATCCTCCTCCACACTAACTAAACACAACACCAAATCCTCCTCCACACTAACTAAACACAACACCAAATCCTCCTCCACAGTAACTAAACACAACACCAAATCCTCCTCCACACTAACTAAACACAGCACCAAATCCTCCTCCACACTAACTAAACACAACACCAAATCCTCCTCTACACTAACTAAACACAACACCAAATCCTCCTCTACACTAACTAAACACAACACCAAATCCTCTTAGTAACTAAACACAACACCAAATCCTCCTCCACACTAACTAAACACAGCACCAAATCCTCCTCCACACTAACTAAACACAGCACCAAGTCCTCCTCCACACTAACTAAACACAGCACCAAATCCTCCTCCACACTAACTAAACACACCACCAAATCCTCCTCCACACTAACTAAACACAGCACCAAATCCTCCTCCACACTAACTAAACACAGCACCAAGTCCTCCTCCACACTAACTAAACACAACACCAAATCCTCCTCCACACTAACTAAACACAGCACCAAATCCTCCTCCACACTAACTAAACACAACACCAAATCCTCCTCCACACTAACTAAACACAACACCAAATCCTCCTCCACAGTAACTAAACACAGCACCAAATCCTCCTCCACACTAACTAAACACAGCACCAAATCCTCCTCTACACTAACTAAACACAACACCAAATCCTCCTCCACAGTAACTAAACACAGCACCAAATCCTCCTCCACACTAACTAAACACAACACCAAATCCTCCTCCATAGTAACTAAACACAACACCAAATCCTCTTAGTAACTAAACACAGCACCAAATCCTCCTCCACACTAACTAAACACAACACCAAATCCTCCTCCACACTAACTAAACACAGCACCAAATCCTCCTCCACACTAACTAAACACACCACCAAATCCTCCTCCACACTAACTAAACACAACACCAAATCCTCCTCCATAGTAACTAAACACAGCACCAAATCCTCCTCCACACTACCTAAACACAACACCAAATCCTCCTCCACACTAACTAAACACAGCACCAAGTCCTCCTCCACACTAACTAAACACAACACCAAATCCTCCTCCACACTAACTAAACAAAACAGACTCTGAATACACCATATACTCATAAACAGATTAATATTGTTAACCAGTTTGTAATAGGCTTTCCCCGAATAACCTGTACTTTAGCCCAAATATAAACAGTTGGGATGAGAAAACCTCTCCCAAAGCCGAGAACCAAGAAGTGATCAGGTCAACCATCCCGACCAACCTGGGACACTGTAGAAACAGATGTGCCAGAATTTCTGACTCAGCACAGAATGGACACCCTTCCCCAACTGTCGGATCCAGGTGTACCAGATGCATATTGGTGGCTATGGCTCCATGTATTATCCTCCATTGGAGGTCAGCTGTCCTTTTTTCAATAGACATTTTGTGAAATAGAGGCTCTTCAAAAAGCCACATCCCTGGTGGCGTGCCGGCCTTACGGGACTTGACAAGAACTCTCCAAGCCTGCATAACAGACTCATAAAATGGTGTCAGTCCAGACAAATCACCCCCTCCAGCTTTAAGAGGAAAAGGTGCTTGTCTAAGCCCAAACAGCCCGCTCTCCTCATCAATGTGTAGGCTGTGTCGACCCAGCTAGAACCGTCACTGTACAACAGTCTCTGGGATGCTTGGGGCCGGAAAGAGGCCCTGCCCCCCCTCGTGCAGTGGCATGTACAGGGCTGCAGCTTTAATACAGTGTTGTCCAGACCAGAAGAAATTGACAATGGTCCTCTGAAGCTCTTGTATCAGACCCCCCGGTGGCTGTAAAATCATTAGTCTGTGCCACAGGGAAGAGGCAGCAAGATTATTAGCTACCAGTACCCTTCTCCTACAAGACAGCTGGTGTAGCACCCATTTCCACCTTGACAGTCTGGCACACACTTTCTCCACTACACCCTCCCAAAACATGACATCATGTAACAACTTAACATTAAAATACCAGTAAGGTGAAGACCTTCGTGGACAAGTGAATATCAACAGTAACAATATGGTGATCAGAGAAACCCACAGGAGTAGTATCACACCTTCCAACCCTACTAGAGTAGTGATCAGATACATACAACCTGTCTAACCTTCCAACCCTACTACAGTACTGATCAGATACATACAACCTGTCTAACCTTGCTGCACTGATACCACCTTCATTAACTTTTAGCCATGTGTACTGCCTAACTGTTGCATTCCTTACTCTCCACACATCAGAGAGCTCAAACTCAGTTAATAGACCAGACAGGAAAGTGGCTGACCGCAGGTGAGGTTCTTCAGCGGTGCGATCAACAGTAAAATCTACTGTACAGTTCCAGTCCCCCCCTAAAACCATACACACCTCTTGGTCACACTGTCTTAAGGTTTCCTTTATTTTATCAAATACAGCAATACAATCTGTACCCTCATTAGGAGCATAAACATTCTAAAAAACAAATTAAAAACCCATAACATCCACCTTGACCAATAAAACCCGACCCTTGACAATCTCTGTTGTAGATACCACAGTCACCCCTAAGCCTGAGGAAAACAAAATTGCCACCCAGCACTGAAATTAGTACCATGACTGAGTATATGCTGCCCCTCCCACCACATACCCCAGTCAACCTCATTAGCCTCATCACTATGTGTCTCCTGTAGAAAAACTACATTAAGCCTTTTCTGTTTTATTACTTCTAATACCCAAGCCCTCTTATTCCTGTCCCTTCCCCCATTAATATTGAGAGAGCCCACCCTTAGTACCTCCATATAGAAAAGAGAAAGGAAAAGCAGAAGAAACCACAGAGAAACCAAAGAGAAAAAAAACAACCTATGAGGCATGATCATCATCATTGTTTTAATTTTCTCTTAACCTGACCACGTTTCCCACTACCTTTTGCTGCTGTGACAAGCAGTAACACATTTCCTCAAGCTAAAACGCTTCTTCTCACTCAATTTGTCTAACCCCACCGTCTTCTGTAACATCACAGCTGACCTCACAAACTTATCAACATCAAAAAAATCTGCCAATTTGACAGATTTCCCAAAAGTCTGATCCAAGAGCCCGTTTACCTCCTCTAGATTGTAAATTGAGTCGTCACCAGCTGCTATCTTATCAATAGAGATATCCATATCCTTCTCCTGATCCTCTTCAACTGAGGCCACAGCAGACCCCTAACTCCCTTCTACCACATCGCTCTCAACACTCCCCACTTGCACCCTATCACTCGTACCAGGCATCTCCTCCACTACATGGGAGACTAGCCCCACCTGAACCACCTCCTGTACCCCATTACTCATAGTGGGCATCTCCTCCACTACCTGGGAGATTAGCTCCACATGAACCCCCTCCTGTACCCCAGCACTCGTACTGGGCATCTCCTCACCAGTCTGAGGAAATGGCTCTTCAGATCCATCCTTACCTTCTACAACAATATTTTTCTGCTGCATAACTTTTTCCCTCTGGTACAAGTTGCAACTCCGTGCCCTCAACACGGACAACTTGTTCCTCAGCAACAGGAGCTTGTGGCTGCTCTACCGCTATCGGCCCACCTCTCCCTACATCAGTGGGCCCAGGCATTACGAGGACCACCTGCTCCCCTCCATCTGCCTTCTCCCTTTTCCGGCAAGCATGTCACTTATGGCCAACATCCCCACACTCAAAACACCATTGACTACCCGTACTAGCATAAGTCATATACAGTCTGTTGTCATACTTGACTTTAAACGATAACTCCAAAGTCTGCTCCGGTGAGTCCAAAAACATAAACACCTGTCGCCGAAACAACATAACCTGTTTCGACCCCGGGTGTTTGCAACCCAACGGGACAACCTTAATTGAACTTGCAAACTTCCCAAAGCGCAATAACTCACGCTCCAATAGCTCATTGGGAATAAACGGCGGTACATTCGAAATCGTTACCCTTGTTGACAGAGAAAAAAGCGGCGTAACTTGAATAAACATTCCTTTAAGAAATACTCCATGCTCAACCATACGATCAACAAGGCGCTCTTCTTTAAGAAAAACCACCACCGCTTTATTCATCCGTGACTCATAAGCAACATTCTCATATCCTACCTTCTCTCCTACGGCGACCAGAAACTCCTCCATAGTGACAATAGCTTCAGTAACACACCTAAAGCTGTGCCGAAGTGACAGGGACGGCGTCCCCATGTGGGTCGCCATCCCCGCCAAAGCCAGGGTAATTTCGACACGAAAAACAATATACTTAATTCTACCACAACTACTAAATAAAAAATGATGATAACCTTAATCATGCGTAGGAAAAAAAATACCACCAAAAAAAGGAAACGTGAAATAAAAACTAGGATATCTAACTATACACAACACTCGCACTCACTCATACAATTCCCAGCATGCACCAAACACTCCCAGCATGCAGAGAGAGAGAGAGAGAGAGAGAGAGAGAGAGAGAGAGAGAGAGAGAGAGAGAGAGAGAGAGAGAGAGAGAGAGAGAGAGAAGGAGAAGGAGAAGGAGAGAAAAGGAGAGAAAAAGAGAGAAAAAGAGAGAGAAGAGAGAGAGAGAGAAAAGAGAGAGAGAAAAGGAGAGAGAACAAGAGAGAGAGCAAAAAAGAGAGAGAGAGAAAGAGAGAGAGAGAAAAAGAGAGAGAGAAAGAAAGAAAGAGAGAGAGAGAAAAAGAGAGAGAGAAAGAAAGAAAGAAAGAGAGAGAGAGAGAAAAAGATAGATACATATTAAAAGAGCGAGAGAGAGAGAGGTTGGGAAAGATGGGCAATGAGATTGAACGAGACGATGGACAAAGGCTGTGTGTCATGTGCCATAACGGCAGCGGCTCAATTCGATACGACGATGATGAAAAGGATTGCAACCATAACGATGGAGGCCGGACTGAGCTGTCTTCTCCCAAGAGTGTGCAAAGCTGTCATCAAGGCAAAGGGTGGCTACTTAAAAAAATCTCAAATATAAAATATATTTGGTTACTACATGATTCCATATGTGTTATTTCAGAATTTTGATGTCTTCACTATAATTCCACAATGTAGAAAATTGTCAAAATAAAGAAAAACCCTTGAATGAGTAAGTGTGTCTAAACTTTTGACTGGTAATGTACATGTAGGTAGGGGTAAAAGTGACAAGGCAATTAGGATAGATAATAAATAGAGTAATAGCAGAGTCTGTGAATATGTCATCAATATGCATGTGTGTGTGTGTGTTTTGTGTGTATGAGCGTATGTAGTGTGTGTGTGTGTGTGTGTGCAAGAGAGTCAGTAAAAAAAAAAGAGACTACAATGCAAATAAAAATGTACTGTTGAGTGTGGGGATGACAGACAGCCCAGATGGATTGTGGGAACTGGGGGACGGTTAGATGATGCTGGCAGAATCGTGTCAGGAGATAAAGGAGCAGCCAGATGTACACTGTACTCACCCATTCACATTAGCCATAGCATGCTATTTACTGAATATAGGACAGTGGTTCCTAACCTGAAGTACCTGAAGTAATTTGTAGTAAAGATGTATAGTTGACTGAATAAATCCATACAAATGCATATTTTTTGCAGCCAAATATTATTATTTTTTGGACATCCGACTGTGAAAACTGCTTAGCCAGTTTGATTGAATAGATCCCAAATGACGACTAAACAAACTTGAACTTGAAAATAGTATCTTTATGCAAAAGAAAAAAAACATTTATGGATCTGACCGACGGAGAAAGACTCCTTATTAAGTCCATTGCTTGTGTTGGAATCCCTGTCCCATAATACACCAGCCAATAGAATGTATATTGGTTTCCTCCTCTCCTCCATACATTCACCATAACCTCAACCTGGCTGTAATTTCTCTCCCTTGGCAATCCATTTGTGTGGCTCCCAACTTCACATGTGGACCAAGCCTGTAATGATTTACTGTTGTCAGGAGTCTGGTTTCAGTTGCTGAGCCATCCCAAAAATCAGTTTCAGGTTGTTTTCAGGCGCCCCCAAAAAATAAGATTAGGTAGTAATGTATATTGTTAGGCAGCTCACCTAGGCCTCATTGGGGGGATATGAGGGGATTAATATAGCGGAGTGTCAGGATCAGGCTGGATAATCTGCCCGGGGCTTAGGGGTGAGAGGAGGGGGTGAGAGGAGGGGACTGGGGGGGGGGGGGGGGGGGGGGGGTCTGGGAGACTGGGGGACTGGGATAGACAAAGAGGGGAACAGGAGGAGACTGACTCCGCACATTTCCCAGGATCCAACCTGTTCCAGTCACAGCTTCCCACAATGCAACTCCCCAGCACTGCAGTGTCACATTTTACCCCTCTGTGAAACTTCCCTATCCATGGCAACACCCACGGACTGGATGCTTCTAGGTAGGGAGTGAATCTTTAGTGACTCCTATCTGTGGAGCACAAACATTTTATTCACATATATACAACTACAACTGTCCACCTCCAACGCAAATAGTCTTCGCTCAACAAGTGCATGAATCAGTGCACATAAAGAAGTGCTTTGGCTATTATCCATTCATTTTAACCACAAAGATGGCGTTTCCATTTAACCCCTTAATGTATGTTAATCTAGATATGTCAATGGGTTCTCTTAACCTAGCCCCACAGACCACAGCTGAACGGCAAACCAAAGAATGAGTTCAACTACACAGACAAAGGCTGTCTTGAAAGAGGCCCCTGATATTTGACTGAATAAGTAGAATACCCAAAAACAAAGGAACATTGTTGGCACTGTGTTTTATCTGCCAACTCACTAGTTCGTCCACAGATTGTTTCCCCCCCCCTCTCTCTGTTTTGACAGTTTAGGGTTCCTAGCCTCAAACGCTCCACCATACGGATATAAAGGTAGAGTGGAGGAGAGGAAAAGATGATGAATATTTAGGGACCATTGAAATGAAAATCCCAGTGGCCCCTGGAGACCTTAGAAGCCATTAGCTAGAGGATCTCCATCTGTTTATACTTTTAACTTCTGCCAGGCCTCAAACGGACCTCTGCACATGCCAGGCTGTTGCTGTACATGCATAGCTCACACTCACAATAATATGGATGTGGTGCTTATGCTAATACTGTATATATATATATATAGTATATATATAAAAAATAAAGAAAAACCCTTGAATGAGTAGGTGTGTCCAAACTTTTGACTGGTACTTTATATATATGCTATACAGCATATATATAAAGTACCAGTCTAAAGTTTGGACACACCTACTCATTCAAGGGTTTTTCTTTATTTTTACCATTTTCTACATTGTAGAATAATGGTGAAGACATCAAAACTATGAAATAGCACATACGGAATCATGTAGTAACCAAAAAAATATATTTATATTTGAGATTCTTCAAAGTAACCACCTTTTGCCTTGATGACAGTTTTGCACACTCTTGGCATTCTAACAACCAGCTTCATGAGGAATGCTTTTCCAACAGTCTTGAAGGAGTTCTCACATATGTTGAGTACTTATTGGCTGCTTTTCCTTCACTCTGCGGTCCAACTCATCCCAAACCATCTCAATTGGGTTGAGGCCAGGTTATATGATACAGCACTCAATCACTCTCCTTCTTGGTCAAATAGCCCTTACACAGCCTTGATGTGTTTTGTGTCATTGTCTTGTTGAAAAACAAATTACAGTCCCATTAACATAATTCTTCAATAATGTTCCAACCAGAGTATCCCATTGTCTTCAGAAGTGCGATGGAACAGAGCACGCTCTCACGTGAACGTGCATGGTCAGGGCATGTTCAGGTCATGATAGACCTGACTCATTCCTCTCTCCTTTGGCCCCACTTCACAGTAGAAGCATCAGACAAGGTTCTAACGACTGTTGACATCTAGTGGAAGCCTTAGGAAGTGCAACATTACCAATATCCCACTGTATCTTCAATAGGAGCTGAGTTGAAAATCGACCAACCTCAGATTTCCCACTTCCTGGTTGGATTTTTGCTCAGGTTTTTGCCTGCCATATGAGTTCTGTTATACTCACAGACATCATTCAAACAGTTTTAGAAACTTCAGAGTGTGTCCTATCCAAATCTACTAATAATATGCATATTCTAGCTTTTATAGGTTTGTAGCAGGCCGTTTACTCTGGGCATGCTTTTCATCCGGACGTGAAAATACTGCCCCCTACCCCAAAGAAGTTAAACAGGTCAACATTCACAAGGCCGCAGGGCTAGACGGATTACCAGGACGTATAAAGCGAGCATGCGCTGACCAACTGGCAAGTGTATTCACTCACATTTTCAACTTCTCCATGTCTGTAATACTAACATATTTTAAGCAGACCACCATAGTGCTTGTGCCCAAGAACACTAAGGTAACCTGCCTAAATGGCTACCGACCCGTAGCACTCACATCTGTAGCCATGAAGTGCTTTGAAAGGTTGGTCATGGCTCACATCAACACCATTATCCCAGAAACCCTAGACCCACTCCAATTTGCATACTGCCCCATCAGATCCACAGATGTTGCACTCTCTATTGCGCTCAACACTGCCCTTTCCCACCTGGACAAAAGAAACACCTATGTGAGAATGCTATTCATCGACTACAGGTCAGCGTTCAACACCATAGTGCCCTCAAAGTTCATCAATAATCGAAGGACCCAGTGACTAAACACCTCCCTCTGGAACTGGATCCTGGACTTCCTGAGGGGCCGCCCCCAGGTGGTAAGGGTAGGTAACAACACATCCGCCACGCTGATCCTCAACACAGGGGCCCCTCAGGGGTGCGTGCTCAGTCCCCTCCTGTACTCCCTGTTCACTCATGACTTCACGGCCAGGCGCGCCTCCAACACCATCATTAAGTTTGCCGAAGACAAAGACGAGAGCCTATAGGGAGGAGGTCAGAGACTTGGCACTGTGGTGCCAGGACAACAACCTCTCCCTCAATGTGATCAAGACAAAGGAGATGATTGTGGACTACAGGAAAAAGAGGACCGAGCACGCCCTCATTCTCATCAATGAGGCTGCAGTGGAGCAGGTTGAGAGCTTCAAGTTCCTTCGTGTCCACATCACCAACAAACTAACATGGTCCAAGCACACCAAGACAGTCATGAAGAGGGCACGATAAAACGTATTCCCCCTCAGGAGACTGAAAAGATTTGTCATGGGTCCTCAGATCCTCAAAAGTTTCTACAGCTGCACCATCGAGAGCATCCTGACTGGTTGCATCAATGCCCTTTATGGCAACTGCTTGGCCTCTTACCGCAATGCACTGCAGAGGGTGGTGCGAACAGCCCAGTACATCACTGGGGCCAAGCTTCCTGCCATCCATGACCTCTATACCAGTCGGTGTCAGAGGAAGGCCCTAAAAATTGTCAAAGACTCCAGCCATCCTAGTCATAGACTGTTCTCTCTGCTACCGCATGGCAAGCGGTACTAGAGCGCCAAGTCTAGGTCCAAGAGGCTTCTAAACAGCTTCTATCCCCAAGCCATAAGACTACTGAACATCTAATCAAATGTCTACCCAGACTATTTGCATTACCCCCCCCCCCCCTCTCCCCCTCTTTTACACCGCTGCTACTCTCTGTTGTTATCATCTATGCATAGTCACTTTAATAACTCTACCTACATGTACATATTACCTCAACTAACCGGTGCGCCCGCACAGTGACCCTGTACCGGTACCCCCCTGTATATAGTCTCGGTATTGTTATTTTACAGCTGCTCTTTAATTACTTGTTACAATTATTTCTTATTCTTATCTGTATTTTTGTAAACTGCATTGTTGGTTAGGAGCTCGTAAGCATTTCACTGTAAGGTTGTATTCCTGTTGTATCTGGCACATGTGACTAATAACATAGTATTTTATTTTATGTGATAATGGGCCTCTGTACGCCTATGTAGAAATTTCAATAAAAATCCAGCCATTTCCAGCTACAATAGTAATTTACAACATTAACAATGTCTGCACTGTATTTCTGATCAATTCGATGTTATTTTAATGGGGAATTGTTTTTTTTCTTTTCTTTCAAAAGCAAGGAAATTTCTAAGTGACCCCAAACTTTTGAACGGTAGTATAATATATATATATATATATTAGGGAGGCATTGATAGAGGGTACTACAAAATGAACTCCACCCCACTTAATATCCGATAATGTTTCAGGTTCATGTGTACATTGCAGAATGTGTATATACACGTGTGTATTAATGTGTGCAAGTGTGCCTGTTCATGTGTGTATTTGTTTTTGCATCCGTGTGTGTGTGTGTGTGTGTGTGTGTGTGTGTGTGTGTGTGTGTGTGTGTGTGTGTGTGTGTGTGTGCAGAATCTGAGGTGGTCTAGGTCTCTGCGCTCAGCGTGTATGTCTCACAGTCTTTGCCAGAGCCAGGGCTGGGCTGAGGGGTGCTGGCTTTGACAGAGCCAGGGCTTGGCTGAGGGGTGCTGGGTTTAACTGAGCCAGGGCTGGCCTGAGGGGGGGCTGGGTTTGACAGGGCCAGCCCACAAATCAGGATTCAATAGGGACTGGGGGCATACTGGCTTCACTGAGGGGGAAGTGAAATATTAATTTAGAACAAATCACCCTCAATCTGGCTGGATATTGAGGACCCTGCTACCACCGCACACACACCAACCAAACAACCAACAGCAGACTGTTGTTTCTGCATTATAGCATCGGAGTTGGGCAAGAAGCCCACAGGCCCATTAACAGGGTCCAGTGAGAAAGAGAATAATTCAATTAATGCTTTGTGGTGTGCTATGGCAGACAGCAGCCTCCTCTCTCTCTCAAACGTCAGACAAGTTTTGGGACCGGTGTGGCCATGTACTTCATTGATTTGATATTCACGTGTGTTGTTCCTTGGAGTGTATCAGTGTGATGGATAGCGTGGCGGTTCATATGTCAGCCGTTCAGTCTTGAAATACTCTCTAACTCCTTTTAATTTTGATAAATCATTTGCTAAATATAGACTAACTGCCATTCAGTTTTGTTGCAGTACAGCCTGGTCTCATAGACTAGACGCAACATAGCAAACTATATCCGGGACACTTAAATTAGTATGATATGTTACGTTTGGTATGGTTGCATAAGACAGATGGTTAATTAAGGCAAAAACGATATTGGGCTGGTTGGTTGGGTGTATAACGCGAATGTCTAGCATCCCAACAGTTGTGAGTTCGAATCTCATCACGGACAACTTTGTATTTTAGCTAATTAGCAACTTTTACTTACTACATTTTAGCTACTTTCCCACTACTTAGCATGTTAGCTAACCCAACCACTAACCTTAACCTTAACCCCTAACCCCTAACCCCTAGCCTAACTAATGTTAGCCAGCCAGCTAACGTTAGCCACCTAGCCACCTAGATAGAATTCATAAAATTCATAAAAAAGTTTTGAAAATTCGTGACATATCGTAAGTTTAGCAAATTCGTAAAATGTTGCACGTTTTGCAAAAATCCTAACATATAATACGAATTGTAATTTGTAACATATCATACGAAATGGATGACGGACATCCACAAATTAATACATACCATACGAAAAGTAATATCTCAGGATTTACGTACAGAACAATAGGCAAATGCTCTGAGACCAGATTGTGCAGTAGAGCAGTGGTTCCCAACTCCAGTTGAGCAACAGCACACATTTCTGTTGTTTCACCGGACAAAAAACACTTCATTCAACTCATTGAGGGCCTGATGATTAATTGACAAGTTAAATCAGGTGTGTTTGTCTGGGAATACAATATAAATGTGTATATACAGTAGTTGGGGGTACTGGTGGACTGGAGATGGGAACCACTGCAGTATAGCATTGTAATTCGTAACATGGGAACCACTGCTTCTACACCTGCATTGCTTGCTGTTTGGGGTTTTAGGCTGGGTTTCTGTACAGCACTTTGAGATATCAGCTGATGTAAGAAGGGCTATATAAATACATTTGATTTGATTTGATTTGAATGTAGTGTTCATAGAATGCTTAGCAACAGAGTTTCAGCGATACACACTACTCCCTAGGTCCATCGTGTTTTCTACCTGCTGAGTGTGAGGATATGGAGATATGGAGTGTGTCCAAGCCTAGCTTCACAAACCATTAGGGGGTTTGGTGCCTCCTACCCCCTCTCCTTCCCCCTCCACTTCCCGTCGACTAGGCACATGAAGCCTTACGATCCTGTAGAAGGCTATGTGGATGTGATGAATGTCCAGCCATCAGTGGCTAAGATCAGCTTCATTTGGACTCATATCTTAATGAGCCTATGGGGGCGCCATTTCGACTTTGTTAAAATGAGTTCCCAAATTAAACTGCCTCGTACTCAATTCTTGCTCGTACAATATGCATATTATTATTACTATTGGATAGAAAACACTCTCTAGTTTCTAAAACCGTTTGAATTATTTCTCTGAGTGAAACAGAACTCATTCTGCAGCACATTTCCTGTCAGGGAGTGAGATTTCAGAAATCGAGGTCCCTGTTCTGAGGCCAGTTTATAAGTCCCCATGTAAGCCATCGGGCTACATGCACTGCATACGTCTTCCTCTAGATGTCAGTAAGCGGGGAGAATTTGAATGGAGTGGATTGCGCAATCTGGGCCCTTTATAAGACCGTGGAACGGAAGTACCGTCCTTTTCAACGGTGCGCCTGACGCATGAAGACATCACAATGGCGTCCTGCAAACGCTTTTGTTTTAGTAGTTCTATATCTCCGGTCATGTTTTTATTCGTTATAGGTGTTAAAGACATCATAAGGTAGTTAATTTAAACCGACTTAGCAGTTTATAGCAGTTTATTGCGATTTTCTGGGATTTCTTTGTCATGCGCTTTCACGAGTTGGACACCTCTCCAGTTGGCGGCTAACATTAGCGGCTATTTCGACCGGACAAGAGGACATCTTTCAACCCAAAGACGATTGTTCTGGAGAAAGGACACCTTGCCCAAGATTCTGATGGAAGCTCAGCTAATAGTAAGCAGTCTTTATGCTGTTAATTCGTACTTATGTTGACAAATGTCAGATAATAATTCCGCCATGAATTATGGTGCGGTCTCGCTTTAGCGCACGCTGTATGCTTGAAGTAACGTTAATTTTAAAAATGTAACCCAGCGATTGCATTAAGAACTAATTTGTCTTTCAATTGCTGTCCAACCTGTATTTTTTAGTCAAGTTTTGGAATAGTTACTGATTAGAATAGGTGCCTCTTCAAAGATTTCTCCTGCCATTTTCTGGGCAGCTTTGCTACTTTTCTCATTGTATAACCATGATTTGTGCCGCTAAATATGCACATTTTCGAACAAACTCTATATGCATTGTGTAATATGATGTTATAGGACTGTCATCTGAAGAATTCTGAGAAGGTTAGTGAAAAAATTAATATAGATATTAATATCTTTTGGTGGTTTATACGTAATCGCTATGTTTGGCTTGAATCAATGCGGTTGTGATGTTTGCTATTGTGGTATGCTAATATAACCCTATATTGTGTTTTCGCTGTAAAACACTTAGAAAATCTGAAATATTGTCTGGATTCACAAGATCTGTGTCTTTCAATTGCTGTACGCTGTGTATTTTTAAGAAATGTTTTATGATGAGTAATTAGGTAATACACGTTGCTCTCTGTAGTTATTCTAGTCGCTTTGGTGAGAGTTGTGATGGTGGCTGCAATGGTAAACTATGATTTATACCTGAAATATGCACATTTTTCTAACAAAACATATGCTATACAATAAATATGTTATCAGACTGTCATCTGATGAATTTGTTTCTTGGTTAGTGGCTATTTATATCTTTATTTGGTCGAATTTGTGATAGCTACTGATGGAGTAAAAAACTGGTGGAGTAAAAAAAGTGGTGTCTTTTGCTAACGTGGTTAGCTAATAGATTTACATATTGTGTCTTCCCTGTAAAACATTTTAAAAATCAGAAATGATGGCTGGATTCACAAGATGTGTATCTTTCATCTGGTGTCTTGGACTTGTGATTTAATGATATTTAGATGCTACTATTTACTTGTGACGCTATGCTAGGCTATGCTAGTAGCTTTTCTACTGATGGGGGTGCTCCCGGATCCGGGTTTGGGAGGTGTTAGAGGTTAATATCACAACACAATAGTCTTCCACCTGCTGTTTTTAAAAATAGCAGGTTTTCGAGATCCAGCTTTCATGAAGAAAGAAAAACAGCACATTACAAGTGAGATATCAGATACATACTGTATATGAGTTGGTGGTTTGGGCTGATAACGTCTTTGTTTTCCTCAGTGTTTGCATCAGGTATTTACTGACTTTGGCATATTTTTAAAGGTGAAACCAGGCGAGACACTTTTTTCCCCCATGTAGTTAACAGCCAAGAATATGAGGAGTGATGTCTTAGGATGGGTCTGGATCTGATAGTGTTGATGTCACCGACAAGCAAGAACAGCAACGTGAGAGACTTCGCCAACACTAGGAGGTTGCCACCAGATGCATCATGGGTATTCAGTAAATGTACTGTATTCATTTGAGATGGGAGGGAATACTGTAGAAGGGCTTCTTTTAGAATTAATCTGCCATTTTGGATTAAATAAATATATTATCTGAATAATCCAAGACGATAATCCAAGAAAATATCCAAGAAAATAATCCAAGAACCTTCAATAGTACACCATAGACTTTTACATATAAACTAGAATAATACCGCAAACCGTCACTTTGATCAGTATCAACAGATAAACCCTGTCCCTGATTGAAATGAAGAGTGATATGGCTTCATTTCTGACCTTGTCCTGTCAGCCTGCCTGGGCTTTTCCGAAGGGAGCCAGGAGCATTACACATTTGGTGCCCCGTGCTAGTCTGCTACGTTTTACAGAAAGGTCATCCCACCAAACTGTCATCACCACCAAACTGTTGCAGATGCCTGACAACGTGTCGCCATCTCATCCCCATCACTCTCTCTCCCTCTCTCCCCGTCACTACCCACTCCCTTTTCTCTCCCTCTATCTCTCCCCCACTCCCTCTCCCACTTTCTCCCGTTCTTCCATCAGATCCTAAGTGTTGGATTTTGACACCAGCCCGCAGGAGCAGTGACCCATGAAGTAATTAGAGGAGGAATTCCCCCCGTTCTGCAGGGCCGTTGAGCAGAGCTGAGGCCAGGGATCAAATAAAAGCCAGTTGTGTTTGCTTCCTGATCCAACTAATTTCTGTAACGAGAGGGGGGCTGCGTTACGGCCTCCTCATCTCCTTACCGCTGCCTAAGCCATGGCGGGCTGGAGAGCCTGGCCCGTGGGTATACCGCTGCAACCCTCTTCCTCTTGTCGCGCCTACCTCCACCTAACCGGATTAGTTTAACTCTCCTCATCTACAGCCCAGGTGGAGGGATCCTTCCTACTATACTGACACACTGCAAGATGCAACTTTACACTTAATGCATCATGAAACAATTCCAGGGGAAGGGACGTGTGTGTGTGTGTGTGTGTGTGTGTGTGTGTGTGTGTGTGTGTGTGTGTGTGTGTGTGTGTGTGTGTGTGTGTGTGTGTGTGTGTGTGTGTGTATGCAGCAAAATAAGAAGAAGAAGGAAAAAAAGCTCAGCAATATGAGATGAGAGAACACCGTTATAAATCGCTCCGGAGCTTACGGCTTCTCCCGCTCCAGGTTGTTCACAAGTGTTGTGTGCTATGGCATACAAATTCACCTCATTTGAAATTATATTTTTCCCTGGAAGAAGAATATAACAGGTGCGGTAATGGTTGATGTATAATGCGACAAAGCAAAGTCTGTTGGCCATCGCCAGACATGATACGGCTGGATATCAGCATCTGTTGGCCATCGCCAGACATGATACGGCTGGATATCAACGTCTGTTGGCCATCGCCAGACATGATACGGCTGGATATCAATGTCTATTGGCCATCGCCAGACATGATACGGCTGGATATCAACGTCTATTGGCCATCGCCAGACATGATACGGCTGGATATCAATGTCTGTTAGCCATCGCCAGACATGATACGGCTGGATATCAACATCTGTTGGCCATCGCCAGACATGATACGGCTGGATATCAATGTCTATTGGCCATCGCCAGCCATGATACGGCTGGATATCAACGTCTATTGGCCATCACCAGACATGATACGGCTGGATATCAACGTCTGTTGGCCATCGCCAGACATGATACGGCTGGATATCAATGTCTATTGGCCATCGCCAGACATGATACGGCTGGATATCAACGTCTATTGGCCATCGCCAGACATGATACGGCTGGATATCAACGTCTGTTGGCCATCGCCAGACATGATACGGCTGGATATCAACGTCTGTTGGCCATCGCCAGACATGATACGGCTGGATATCAACGTCTATTGGCCATCGCCAGACATGATACGGCTGGATATCAACGTCTGTTGGCCATCGCCAGACATGATACGGCTGGATATCAATGTCTATTGGCCATCGCCAGACATGATACGGCTGGATATCAACATCTGTTAGCCATCGCCAAACATGATACGGCTGGATATCAACGTCTGTTAGCCATCGCCAGACATTTACATTTTTACATTTTAGTCATTTAGCAGACGCTCTTATCCAGAGCGACTTACAGTAGAGTGCATACATTTTTTTATTACATTTTTACATACTGAGACAAGGATATCCCTACCGGCCAAACCCTCCCTAACCCGGACGACGCTATGCCAATTGTGCGTCGCCCCACGGACCTCCCGGTTGCGGCCGGCTGCGACAGAGCCTGGGCGCGAACCCAGCCCAGCCTGGGCGCGAACCCAGAGACTCTGGTGGCGCAGCTAGCACTGCGATGCAGTGCCCTAGACCACTGCGCCACCCGGGAGGCATGATACGGCTGGATATCAATGTCTGTTAGCCATCGCCAGACATGATACGGCTGGATGTCAATGTCTGTTAGCCATCGCCAGACATGATACGGCTGGATATCAATGTCTATTAGCCATCGCCAGACATGATACGGCTGGATATCAAATGTTTTTCTGCGCATCATTAGAGTGTTGCTCTGTCTTAATTGAAGTTATTCATTGTGTGTGTGATGTTGCCAGGACCGAGGGTCTTCCTGACTGTTTAAGACGGCAGGATGTGGGACCGGCTACCTGCTGGGAGACATCCTGACTACAGCATTAGTGGCCTGTCACAAATGTCTCACTTCCAGAAATAAAAGGGTTCGTTTGAGCAGAAGGTGTGTATGTGCAAGTGTGTGTTAGGTCCCTGTCAAAACAGTTTGTCTGTGTCTGACAGTCACATAACAGCACGGCTGTCCATAATCCCTCAGATTCTCTCCAGCAGACAGATCCTGTCCAGTATCCCTGAGATGCTCCTCGGTGGACAGATCCTGTCCAGTATCCCTGAGATGCTCCCCGGTGGACAGATCCTGTCCAGTATCCCTGAGATGCTCCCCAGTGGACAGATCCTGTCCAGTATCCCTGAGATGCTCCCCAGCAGACAGATCCTGTCCAGTATCCCTGAGATGCTCCCCAGCGGACAGATCCTGTCCAGTATCCCTGAGATGCTCCCCAGTGGACAGATCCTGTCCAGTATCCCTGAGATGCTCCCCAGTGGACAGATCCTGTCCAGTATCCCTGAGATGCTCCCCGGTGGACAGATCCTGTCCAGTATCCCTGAGATGCTCCCCAGTGGACAGATCCTGTCCAGTATCCCTGAGATGCTCCCCAGCAGACAGATCCTGTCCAGTATCCCTGAGATGCTCCCCAGTGGACAGATCCTGTCCAGTATCCCTGAGATGCTCCCCAGTGGACAGATCCTGTCCAGTATCCCTGAGATGCTCCCCAGTGGACAGATCCTGTCCAGTATCCCTGAGATGCTCCCCAGCGGACAGATCCTGTCCAGTATCCCTGAGATGCTCCCCAGTGGACAGATCCTGTCCAGTATCCCTGAGATGCTCCCCAGTGGACAGATCCTGTCCAGTATCCCTGAGATGCTCCCCAGTGGACAGATCCTGTCCAGTATCCCTGAGATGCTCCCCAGCGGACAGATCCTGTCCAGTATCCCTGAGATGCTCCCCAGCGGACAGATCCTGTCCAGTATCCCTGAGATGCTCCCCAGCGGACAGATCCTGTCCAGTATCCCTGAGATGCTCCCCAGTGGACAGATCCTGTCCAGTATCCCTGAGATGCTCCCCAGCGGACAGATCCTGTCCAGTATCCCTGAGATGCTCCCCAGCAGACAGATCCTGTCCAGTATCCCTGAGATGCTCCCCAGCGGACAGATCCTGTCCAGTATCCCTGAGATGCTCCCCAGCAGACAGATCCTGTCCAGTATCCCTGAGATGCTCCCCAGTGGACAGATCCTGTCCAGTATCCCTGAGATGCTCCCCAGTGGACAGATCCTGTCCAGTATCCCTGAGATGCTCCCCAGTGGACAGATCTTGTCCAGTATCCCTGAGATGCTCCCCAGTGGACAGATCCTGTCCAGTATCCCTGAGATGCTCCCCAGTGGACAGATCCTGTCCAGTATCCCTGAGATGCTCCCCAGTGGACAGATCCTGTCCAGTATCCCTGAGATGCTCCCCAGCAGACAGATCCTGTCCAGTATCCCTGAGATGCTCCCCAGTGGACAGATCCTGTCCAGTATCCCTGAGATGCTCCCCAGCAGACAGATCCTATCCAGTATCCCTGAGATGCTCCCCAGTTTACAGATCCTGTCCAGTATCCCTGAGATGCTCTCCAGCAGACAGATCCTGTCCAGTATCCCTGAGATGCTCCCCGGTGGACAGATCCTGTCCAGTATCCCTGAGATGCTCCCCAGTGGACAGATCCTGTCCAGTATCCCTGAGATGCTCCCCAGTGGACAGATCCTGTCCAGTATCCCTGAGATGCTCCCCAGCGGACAGATCCTGTCCAGTATCCCTGAGATGCTCCCCAGTGGACAGATCCTGTCCAGTATCCCTGAGATGCTCCCCAGCAGACAGATCCTGTCCAGTATCCCTGAGATGCTCCCCGGTGGACAGATCCTGTCCAGTATCCCTGCGATGCTCCCCAGTGGACAGATCCTGTCCAGTATCCCTGAGATGCTCCCCAGTGGACAGATCCTGTCCAGTATCCCTGAGATGCTCCCCGGTGGACAGATCCTGTCCAGTATCCCTGAGATGCTCCCCAGTGGACAGATCCTGTCCAGTATCCCTGAGATGCTCCCCAGCAGACAGATCCTGTCCAGTATCCCTGAGATGCTCCCCAGTGGACAGATCCTGTCCAGTATCCCTGAGATGCTCCCCAGTGGACAGATCCTGTCCAGTATCCCTGAGATGCTCCCCAGTGGACAGATCCTGTCCAGTATCCCTGAGATGCTCCCCAGCAGACAGATCCTGTCCAGTATCCCTGAGATGCACCCCAGCATACAGATCCTGTCCATTAACCATGAGATGCTCCCCAGTGGACAGATCCTGTCCAGTATCCCTGAGATGCTCCCCAGTGGACAGATCCTGTCCAGTATCCCTGAGATGCTCCCCGGTGGACAGATCCTGTCCAGTATCCCTGAGATGCTCCCCAGTGGACAGATCCTGTCCAGTATCCCTGAGATGCTCCCCAGCAGACAGATCCTGTCCAGTATCCCTGAGATGCTCCCCAGCAGACAGATCCTGTCCAGTATCCCTGAGATGCTCCCCAGTGGACAGATCCTGTCCAGTATCCCTGAGATGCTCCCCAGTGGACAGATCCTGTCCAGTATCCCTGAATTGCTCCCCAGCGGACAGATCCTGTCCAGTATCCCTGAGATGCTCCCCAGTGGACAGATCCTGTCCAGTATCCCTGAGATGCTCCCCAGCAGACAGATCCTGTCCAGTATCCCTGAGATGCTCCCCGGCGGACAGATCCTGTCCAGTATCCCTGAGATGCTCCCCAGTGGACAGATCCTGTCCAGTATCCCTGAGATGCTCCCCAGTGGACAGATCCTGTCCAGTATCCCTGAGATGCTCCCCGGTGGACAGATCCTGTCCAGTATCCCTGAGATGCTCCCCAGTGGACAGATCCTGTCCAGTATCCCTGAGATGCTCCCCAGCAGACAGATCCTGTCCAGTATCCCTGAGATGCACCCCAGCGGACAGATCCTGTCCAGTATCCCTGAGATGCTCCCCAGTGGACAGATCCTGTCCAGTATCCCTGAGATGCTCCCCAGTGGACAGATCCTGTCCAGTATCCCTGAGATGCTCCCCGGTAGACAGATCCTGTCCAGTATCCCTGAGATGCTCCCCAGCGGACAGATCCTGTCCAGTATCCCTGAGATGCTCCCCAGCAGACAGATCCTGTCCAGTATCCCTGAGATGCTCCCCAGCGGACAGATCCTGTCCAGTATCCCTGAGATGCTCCCCAGCAGACAGATCCTGTCCAGTATCCCTGAGATGCTCCCCAGTGGACAGATCCTGTCCAGTATCCCTGAGATGCTCCCCAGTGGACAGATCCTGTCCAGTATCCCTGAGATGCTCCCCAGTAGACAGATCCTGTCCGGTATCCCTGAGATGCTCCCCAGTGGACAGATCCTGTCCAGTATCCCTGAGATGCTCCCCAGCAGACAGATCCTGTCCAGTATCCCTGAGATTCTCCCCAGTGGACAGATCCTGTCCAGTATCCCTGAGATGCTCCCCAGCAGACAGATCCTGTCCAGTATCCCTGAGATGCTCCCCGGTGGACAGATCCTGTCCAGTATCCCTGAGATGCTCCACAGTGGACAGATCCTGTCCAGTATCCCTGAGATGCTCCCCAGTGGACAGATCCTGTCCAGTATCCCTGAGATGCTCCCCGGTGGACAGATCCTGTCCAGTATCCCTGAGATGCTCCCCAGTGGACAGATCCTGTCCAGTATCCATGAGATGCTCCCCAGCAGACAGATCCTGTCCAGTATTCCTGAGATGCTCCCCAGCAGACAGATCCTGTCCAGTATCCCTGAGATGCTCCCCAGTGGACAGATCCTGTCCAGTATCCCTGAGATGCTCCCCAGTGGACAGATCCTGTCCAGTATCCCTGAGATGCTCCCCAGCGGACAGATACTGTCCAGTATCCCTGAGATGCTCCCCAGTGGACAGATCCTGTCCAGTATCCCTGAGATGCTCCCCAGCAGACAGATCCTGTCCAGTATCCCTGAGATGCTCCCCGGTGGACAGATCCTGTCCAGTATCCCTGAGATGCTCCCCAGTGGACAGATCCTGTCCAGTATCCCTGAGATGCTCCCCAGTGGACAGATCCTGTCCAGTATCCCTGAGATGCTCCCCGGTGGACAGATCCTGTCCAGTATCCCTGAGATGCTCCCCAGTGGACAGATCCTGTCCAGTATCCCTGAGATGCTCCCCAGCAGACAGATCCTGTCCAGTATCCCTGAGATGCACCCCAGCGGACAGATCCTGTCCAGTATCCCTGAGATGCTCCCCAGTGGACAGATCCTGTCCAGTATCCCTGAGATGCTCCCCGGTAGACAGATCCTGTCCAGTATCCCTGAGATGCTCCCCAGCGGACAGATCCTGTCCAGTATCCCTGAGATGCTCCCCAGCAGACAGATCCTGTCCAGTATCCCTGAGATGCTCCCCAGCGGACAGATCCTGTCCAGTATCCCTGAGATGCTCCCCAGCGGACAGATCCTGTCCAGTATCCCTGAGATGCTCCCCAGTGGACAGATCCTGTCCAGTATCCCTGAGATGCTCCCCAGTGGACAGATCCTGTCCAGTATCCCTGAGATGCTCCCCAGTGGACAGATCCTGTCCAGTATCCCTGAGATGCTCCCCAGTGGACAGATCCTGTCCAGTATCCCTGAGATGCTCCCCAGTGGACAGATCCTGTCCAGTATCCCTGAGATGCTCCCCAGCGGACAGATCCTGTCCAGTATCCCTGAGATGCTCCCCAGTGGACAGATCCTGTCCAGTATCCCTGAGATGCTCCCCAGCGGACAGATCCTGTCCAGTATCCCTGAGATGCTCCCCAGTGGACAGATCCTGTCCAGTATCCCTGAGATGCTCCCCAGTGGACAGATCCTGTCCAGTATCCCTGAGATGCTCCCCAGTGGACAGATCCTGTCCAGTATCCCTGAGATGCTCCCCAGCGGACAGATCCTGTCCAGTATCCCTGAGATGCTCCCCAGCGGACAGATCCTGTCCAGTATCCCTGAGATGCTCCCCAGCGGACAGATCCTGTCCAGTATCCCTGAGATGCTCCCCAGTGGACAGATCCTGTCCAGTATCCCTGAGATGCTCCCCAGCGGACAGATCCTGTCCAGTATCCCTGAGATGCTCCCCAGCAGACAGATCCTGTCCAGTATCCCTGAGATGCTCCCCAGCGGACAGATCCTGTCCAGTATCCCTGAGATGCTCCCCAGCAGACAGATCCTGTCCAGTATCCCTGAGATGCTCCCCAGTGGACAGATCCTGTCCAGTATCCCTGAGATGCTCCCCAGTGGACAGATCCTGTCCAGTATCCCTGAGATGCTCCCCAGTGGACAGATCTTGTCCAGTATCCCTGAGATGCTCCCCAGTGGACAGATCCTGTCCAGTATCCCTGAGATGCTCCCCAGTGGACAGATCCTGTCCAGTATCCCTGAGATGCTCCCCAGTGGACAGATCCTGTCCAGTATCCCTGAGATGCTCCCCAGCAGACAGATCCTGTCCAGTATCCCTGAGATGCTCCCCAGTGGACAGATCCTGTCCAGTATCCCTGAGATGCTCCCCAGCAGACAGATCCTATCCAGTATCCCTGAGATGCTCCCCAGTTTACAGATCCTGTCCAGTATCCCTGAGATGCTCTCCAGCAGACAGATCCTGTCCAGTATCCCTGAGATGCTCCCCGGTGGACAGATCCTGTCCAGTATCCCTGAGATGCTCCCCAGTGGACAGATCCTGTCCAGTATCCCTGAGATGCTCCCCAGTGGACAGATCCTGTCCAGTATCCCTGAGATGCTCCCCAGCGGACAGATCCTGTCCAGTATCCCTGAGATGCTCCCCAGTGGACAGATCCTGTCCAGTATCCCTGAGATGCTCCCCAGCAGACAGATCCTGTCCAGTATCCCTGAGATGCTCCCCGGTGGACAGATCCTGTCCAGTATCCCTGAGATGCTCCCCAGTGGACAGATCCTGTCCAGTATCCCTGAGATGCTCCCCAGTGGACAGATCCTGTCCAGTATCCCTGAGATGCTCCCCGGTGGACAGATCCTGTCCAGTATCCCTGAGATGCTCCCCAGTGGACAGATCCTGTCCAGTATCCCTGAGATGCTCCCCAGCAGACAGATCCTGTCCAGTATCCCTGAGATGCTCCCCAGTGGACAGATCCTGTCCAGTATCCCTGAGATGCTCCCCAGTGGACAGATCCTGTCCAGTATCCCTGAGATGCTCCCCAGTGGACAGATCCTGTCCAGTATCCCTGAGATGCTCCCCAGCAGACAGATCCTGTCCAGTATCCCTGAGATGCACCCCAGCAGACAGATCCTGTCCAGTATCCCTGAGATGCTCCCCAGTGGACAGATCCTGTCCAGTATCCCTGAGATGCTCCCCAGTGGACTGATCCTGTCCAGTATCCCTGAGATGCTCCCCGGTGGACAGATCCTGTCCAGTATCCCTGAGATGCTCCCCAGTGGACAGATCCTGTCCAGTATCCCTGAGATGCTCCCCAGCAGACAGATCCTGTCCAGTATCCCTGAGATGCTCCCCAGCAGACAGATCCTGTCCAGTATCCCTGAGATGCTCCCCAGTGGACAGATCCTGTCCAGTATCCCTGAGATGCTCCCCAGTGGACAGATCCTGTCCAGTATCCCTGAATTGCTCCCCAGCGGACAGATCCTGTCCAGTATCCCTGAGATGCTCCCCAGTGGACAGATCCTGTCCAGTATCCCTGAGATGCTCCCCAGCAGACAGATCCTGTCCAGTATCCCTGAGATGCTCCCCGGCGGACAGATCCTGTCCAGTATCCCTGAGATGCTCCCCAGTGGACAGATCCTGTCCAGTATCCCTGAGATGCTCCCCAGTGGACAGATCCTGTCCAGTATCCCTGAGATGCTCCCCGGTGGACAGATCCTGTCCAGTATCCCTGAGATGCTCCCCAGTGGACAGATCCTGTCCAGTATCCCTGAGATGCTCCCCAGCAGACAGATCCTGTCCAGTATCCCTGAGATGCACCCCAGCGGACAGATCCTGTCCAGTATCCCTGAGATGCTCCCCAGTGGACAGATCCTGTCCAGTATCCCTGAGATGCTCCCCAGTGGACAGATCCTGTCCAGTATCCCTGAGATGCTCCCCGGTAGACAGATCCTGTCCAGTATCCCTGAGATGCTCCCCAGCGGACAGATCCTGTCCAGTATCCCTGAGATGCTCCCCAGCAGACAGATCCTGTCCAGTATCCCTGAGATGCTCCCCAGCGGACAGATCCTGTCCAGTATCCCTGAGATGCTCCCCAGCAGACAGATCCTGTCCAGTATCCCTGAGATGCTCCCCAGTGGACAGATCCTGTCCAGTATCCCTGAGATGCTCCCCAGTGGACAGATCCTGTCCAGTATCCCTGAGATGCTCCCCAGTAGACAGATCCTGTCCGGTATCCCTGAGATGCTCCCCAGTGGACAGATCCTGTCCAGTATCCCTGAGATGCTCCCCAGCAGACAGATCCTGTCCAGTATCCCTGAGATTCTCCCCAGTGGACAGATCCTGTCCAGTATCCCTGAGATGCTCCCCAGCAGACAGATCCTGTCCAGTATCCCTGAGATGCTCCCCGGTGGACAGATCCTGTCCAGTATCCCTGAGATGCTCCACAGTGGACAGATCCTGTCCAGTATCCCTGAGATGCTCCCCAGTGGACAGATCCTGTCCAGTATCCCTGAGATGCTCCCCGGTGGACAGATCCTGTCCAGTATCCCTGAGATGCTCCCCAGTGGACAGATCCTGTCCAGTATCCATGAGATGCTCCCCAGCAGACAGATCCTGTCCAGTATTCCTGAGATGCTCCCCAGCAGACAGATCCTGTCCAGTATCCCTGAGATGCTCCCCAGTGGACAGATCCTGTCCAGTATCCCTGAGATGCTCCCCAGTGGACAGATCCTGTCCAGTATCCCTGAGATGCTCCCCAGCGGACAGATACTGTCCAGTATCCCTGAGATGCTCCCCAGTGGACAGATCCTGTCCAGTATCCCTGAGATGCTCCCCAGCAGACAGATCCTGTCCAGTATCCCTGAGATGCTCCCCGGTGGACAGATCCTGTCCAGTATCCCTGAGATGCTCCCCAGTGGACAGATCCTGTCCAGTATCCCTGAGATGCTCCCCAGTGGACAGATCCTGTCCAGTATCCCTGAGATGCTCCCCGGTGGACAGATCCTGTCCAGTATCCCTGAGATGCTCCCCAGTGGACAGATCCTGTCCAGTATCCCTGAGATGCTCCCCAGCAGACAGATCCTGTCCAGTATCCCTGAGATGCACCCCAGCGGACAGATCCTGTCCAGTATCCCTGAGATGCTCCCCAGCGGACAGATCCTGTCCAGTATCCCTGAGATGCTCCCCGGTAGACAGATCCTGTCCAGTATCCCTGAGATGCTCCCCAGCGGACAGATCCTGTCCAGTATCCCTGAGATGCTCCCCAGCAGACAGATCCTGTCCAGTATCCCTGAGATGCTCCCCAGCGGACAGATCCTGTCCAGTATCCCTGAGATGCTCCCCAGCAGACAGATCCTGTCCAGTATCCCTGAGATGCTCCCCAGTGGACAGATCCTGTCCAGTATCCCTGAGATGCTCCCCAGTGGACAGATCCTGTCCAGTATCCCTGAGATGCTCCCCAGTGGACAGATCCTGTCCAGTATCCCTGAGATGCTCCCCAGTGGACAGATCCTGTCCAGTATCCCTGAGATGCTCCCCAGTGGACAGATCCTGTCCAGTATCCCTGAGATGCTCCCCAGCGGACAGATCCTGTCCAGTATCCCTGAGATGCTCCCCAGTGGACAGATCCTGTCCAGTATCCCTGAGATGCTCCCCAGCAGACAGATCCTATCCAGTATCCCTGAGATGCTCCCCAGTTTACAGATCCTGTCCAGTATCCCTGAGATGCTCTCCAGCAGACAGATCCTGTCCAGTATCCCTGAGATGCTCCCCGGTGGACAGATCCTGTCCAGTATCCCTGAGATGCTCCCCAGCAGACAGATCCTATCCAGTATCCCTGAGATGCTCCCCAGTTTACAGATCCTGTCCAGTATCCCTAAGATGCTCTCCAGCAGACAGATCCTGTCCAGTATCCCTGAGATGCTCCCCGGTGGACAGATCCTGTCCAGTATCCCTGAGATGCTCCCCAGCAGACAGATCCTGTCCAGTATCCCTGCGATGCTCCCCAGCAGACAGATTCTGTCCAGACCAACACTGGTTTAACCTGATTGATCTTCAATTATTCCCGATTAGTCTTAACCTGTCTAGCCCCCCCCACATTCCACTGAAAAGGAAGCGCGCGAAATTCAAAAAATATGTTTTGGAAATATTTAACTTTCACACATTAACAAGTCCAATACAGCAAATGAAAGATAAACATCTTGTGAATCCAGCCAACATGTCCTATTTTTTAAATGTTTTACAGCGAAAACACCACGTATATTTATGTTAGCTCACCACCAAATACAAAAAAGCACAGACATTTCTTTCACAGCACAGGTAGCTTGCACAAAACCCCCAAATAGAGATATAATTAGTCACTAACCAAGAAACAACTTCATCAGATGACAGTCTTATAACATGTTATACAATAAATCTATGTTTTGTTCGAAAAATGTGCATATTTCAGGTATAAATCATAGTTTTACATTGCAGCTACAATCACAAATATCACCGAAGCAGCTAGAACAATTACAGAGACCAACGTGAAATACCTAAATACTCATCATAAAACATTTATGAAAAATACATGGTGTACAGCAAATGAATGACAAACATCTTGTGAATCCAGCCAATATTTCCGATTCTTTAAGTGTTTTACAGCGAAAACACAATATAGCATTATATTAGCTTACCACAATAGCCAAACACACAACCGCATTCATTCAACGCAACGGTAGCGAAAGCGAAAAAATCAGCAAAAGATATAAATTTATTCACTAACCTTGACAAACTTCATCAGATGACAGTCCTATAACATCATATTACACAATACAGATATGTTTTGTTCGAAAATGTGCATATTTAGCGGTACAAATTGTGGTTTTACAATGTGAATACGTAGCCAAACTGCACAAAATTATCCGGATATATTTCTGACACTCACCTAATCTAATCAAAGAACTCATCATAAACTTTACAAAAAAATACATGTTGTACAGCAAATGAAAGATACACTAGTTCTTAATGCAATCGCCGTGTTAGAATTCTAAAAATAACTTTAGTACGACATACAGCTTACGTTATAGCGAGACAGCGCCTGCAATGAGGGCGGAAAATAGTACTAAACATTTTCCACAGAAATACGAAATAACATCATAAATGGTTCCTACTTTTGCTGAGCTTCCATCAGAATCTTGTTCAAGGGGTCCTTTGTCCAGAATAATCGTTGTTTGGTTTTAGAATGTCCTTTTCTCCTGTCGAATTAGCAACCAAAGCTAGCCAAGTGGCGCGAAGCTGTCCATCTTCAACAAACGCAGAGAACAGAAACCGCCAAAACTCCCGATAAACTTTCAATAATCTGATAAAACTATATTGAAAAAACATACTTTACGATGATATTATCACATGTATCAAATAAAATCAAAGCCGGAGATATTAGCCGTCTATAACGAAAGCTTTTCAGAACGCAATCCAGGGTTCCTTCCCGCGCCTTGCTCAACAAAGGAAATAGTGGTCGCGTCATTCCAAGAGCTCTTGTTCGACCTCAGATCAAGCTAGACACCCCATTCCACCTCTCACTGCCTCTTGACATCTAGTGGAAGGCGTATGAAGTGCATGTATATCCATAGATGTCAAGCAAATGAATAGGAAGGACCTGGAACAGAGCCTCGATTTCAGATTTTTCACTTCCTGACAGGAAGTTTGCTGCAAAATGAGTTCTGTTTTACTCACAGATATAATTCAAACGGATTTAGAAACTTGAGAGTGTTTTCTATCCAATAGTAATAATAATATGCATATTGTACGAGCAAGAATTGAGTACGAGGCAGTTTAATTTGGGAATGATTTTTTACAAAGTGAAAACAGCGCCCCCATATCCCAAAGAGGTTTTAAAGTGCCTTCTGTCACAGGAAGCATTTAACCAATATATTTGGCCGGTGACATAAGGCAGCATAATGAACTGTCATGTGTCAATATAGTTTAATGGCCTTATTGGATTTTGACATATTAAAAAGCCTCATGCTTTTCTCTAATAAAAAAAAAAGAATGCAGAAGGACACCTGCAGCCAATGTGTACCATTAAGCCAGGTCTCTCAGATCTCAGTGTCTTGAGGTATTTGGGCCCATAGGAGTCAATGACCCACATATGAGCAAGTCTTTTTCTGCCACTAGTACACCAAAGGCTCTGGGCTGAAAAACAATCCAAGAATGTTTAATGTCTTATGTACCAAGAGAACAAAGAGAAATTATTTAATTGCTATGACGACAACAAAAGCATCCTAGGAAATTGTAATTTCCCCATTTCCTGTTTGACTCGAGGCCTCATCAAACTCTCTGCATTTGTGCTCCCTTTGCTTCCATTTATTCTGAATGAGTTCAGTAATAACGTTGTAAAAATACATATTAAGCTCTTGGTAAAAGTGTTGCTCAATAGACTGTTAAGAGTGTATTTACTGTGTTAAAGAAAGCCTTGGGAACCCAGGGGAATAGGTGTCAGTCAGGGGTGTAGAGTAGGTAAAAACAATCTGTCAGTGTTTTGACAGCCTTGTCACACGCCGGATCACTCTCTGGGGATCATAGCGATGAGAACGTCTGATAATCCCGCTCTGCATTAGTTTTAGTATTTAACCAACAACCTTCCTGCCTTAGCATGGATCACTTGTTCTGGCTGCCAAGTTGTTCTGCAGTAGGTGCAGTGGAGGTCGTACAGCGCGTTTAAGAAGTTTTGAAGGTGAAAGTAAACGTTACTCTAAAACAATGACACGTCGCTAGATTAAGGTTGCCATGTGTCTATCAAGTATTAAAACACATTTGAATAATAAGATTAAACATAGACGGATAAACAAAAGAGCAAACAAGCTAACTTGAGCTAAATTTGAATGGTGTTTAAATGTTGATATTCTGTGTATAAACTAGTTTAGAAAACAGTATTAAATAGTTTGTTAATCATTAGACTAACATTCTTAGTGATTTATATGATCACATGTCCTAGTAATACATGGTGAATACATACAGAATACAAAGATTCGCTGATTATAATAATTAAATAACAATCAGTTTGCTAATGCTTTATAATCCATTCATAAGCTGACCTTTCAAAAACAAGGGTTATGCCTTTCATTCCCAAGAACCGTCTAGGGCCTCTGCATCCCACTACAGTCTGACAGGCAAAGAACAGGTGTTAGTGCCTGCCCAGTGAGACAGTCTGAGTTGATGGTAGCAGATCAGAGGCCATTATGGTAGTAGGTCAGAGGCCAAGATGGTAGTAGGTCAGAGGTCATGATGGTAGCAGGTCAGAGGTCATGATGGTAG